>NC_091306.1:52454131-52456631 GCF_038502225.1 Cherax quadricarinatus
TGTGGATTCCAAACTGGTGCTGCATACTCCAGTATGGGCCTGACGTAAATGGTATACAGGGTCTTGAACGACTCCTTACTGAGGTATCGGAACGCTATCCGTAGGTTTGCCAGGCGCCCGTATGCTGCAGCAGTTATCTGATTTATGTGCGCCTCAGGAGATATGCTCGGTGTTATACTCACCCCCAGATCTTTTTCCTTGAGTGAGGTTTGCAGTCTTTGGCCATCTAAACTATATTGTGTCTGCGGTCTTCTTTGCCCTTCCCCAATCTTCATGACTTTGCATTTGGCAGGGTTAAACTCAAGGAGCCAGTTGCTGGACCAGGCTTGCAGCCTGTCCAGGTCTCTTTGTAGTCCTGCCTGATCCTCATCCGATTTGATTCTTCTCATTAACTTCACATCATCTGCAAACAAGGACACTTCTGAGTCTATCCCTTCCGTTATGTCGTTCACATATACCAAGAACAGCACAGGTCCTAGGACTGACCCCTGTGGAACCCCGCTTGTCACAAGCGCCCACTCTGACACCTCGTCACGTACCATGACTCGTTGTTGCCTCCCTGTCAGGTATTCTCTGATCCATTGCAGTGCCTTTCCTGTTATGTGTGCCTGATCTTCTAGCTTTTTCAGTAACCTCTTGTGAGGAACTGTGTCGAAGGCCTTTTTGCAGTCCAAAAAAATGCAGTCGATCCACCCCTCTCTCTCTTGTCTTACTTCTGTCACCTTGTCATAAAACTCTAGTAGGTTTGTGACACAGGATTTTCCTTCCCTGAAACCATGCTGGTTGTCAATTATACACTTGTTTCTTTCCAGGTGCTCCACCACTCTCCTCCTGATGATCTTCTCCATGACCTTGCATACTATACACGTTAGTGATACAGGTCTGTAGTTTAGTGCCTCATGTCTGTCTCCCTTTTTAAAAATTGGGACTACATTTGCCATCTTCCATACCTCAGGGAGTTGCCCAGTTTCAAATGATGTGTTGAAGATCTTTGTTAATGGCACACACAATATCTCTGCTCCCTCTTTAAGGACCCACGGAGAGATGTTGTCTGGTCCCACCGCCTTTGAGGTGTCAAGTTCGCATAGCAGCTTCTTCACTTCCTCCTTGGTTATATGTACCTCATCCAGCACTTGCTGGTGTACCCCCCTGTTCTGATTTCCTGGAGTCCTACTGGTTTCCACTGTAAATACTTCTTTAAATCTCGTGTTGAGCTCCTGACATACCTCTCGGTCGTTGCTTGTGAATTCCCCATCACCCTTCCTCAGTCTGATTACCTGGTCCTTGACTGTTGTTTTCCTCCTGATGTGGCTGTACAACAGCTTCGGGTCAGTCTTGACTTTCGATGCTATGTCATTTTCATATTGTCGCTGAGCCTCCCTTCTTATCTGTGCATATTCATTTCTGGCTCTTCGGCTAATCTCTTTATTTTCCTGAGTTCTCTGTCTTCTGTACCTTTTCCATTCTCTAGTACACCTAGTTTTTGCCTCCCTACACCTTTGGGTGAACCAAGGACTCGTTCTGTTCTTCCCATTATTTCTGTTTCCCTTGGGAACAAACCTCTCCTCTGCCTCCTTGCATTTTGTTGCCACATAGTCCATCATTTCTTGTACTGGTTTTCCTGTCAGTTCCCTCTCCCACTGAATGTTTTGAAGGAAGTTCCTCATGCCTGAGTAGTTCCCCCTTTTGTAGTTTGGTTTTTCCCATCCTATTCCTGCTACTCTCTCCACTTGGAGCTCAACTATGTAGTCGAAGCACAGAACCACATGATCACTAGCTCCCAGGGGCCTTTCATACAAGATATCCTCGATGTCTGAACTACTCAAGGTGAATACAAGGTCCAGTCTTGCTGGTTCATCTTCTCCTCTCTCTCTGGTAGTGTCTCTAACATGTTGATGCATGAGGTTTTCCAGTACTACATCCATCATCTTGGCTCTCCATGTTTCGGAACCCCCATGGGGCTCCAGGTTTTCCCAGTCAATCTCCTTGTGATTGAAATCACCCATAACTAGTAACTTTGCTCCCCCCACGTGTGCTCTCCTGGCCACCTCGGCTAGTGTGTCGACCATGGCTCTGTTGCTCTCATCGTATTCTTCTCTTGGTCTCCTGCAGTTCTGTGGTGGGTTGTACATTACTGCAATTATCACCTTATGTCCCTCAGACTGGATTGTTCCTACTAAGTAGTCCCTTTCACCCGTGCCATCCATTCCTTCCATTTTCTCAAAACCCCACTGGCTTTTAATGAGCAGTGCAACTCCTCCTCCCCCTCTCCTCCCTCTGTCTTTCCTGAAGATTTGATATCCGGGTGGAAAGATTGAATCTGTTATTATTCTGGTGAGTTTTGTTTCTGTGAGTGCTATTATGTCTGGGGATGTCTCCTTGATTCTTTCGTGCCACTCCTCATACTTATTTGTTATTCCATCTGCATTTGTATACCATACCTTCAACTTCTTTTCTAAGACTGTGGTCTGGGAGGTGTATTGGGGTTGGGGAAGTGGGA
>NC_091306.1:52461631-52519131 GCF_038502225.1 Cherax quadricarinatus
GTGCTACTAGGAGAGACCAGTATATCAAGTGTTACATGTGCTACTAGGAGAGACCAGTATATCAAGTGCTACATGTGCTACTAGGAGAGACCAGTATATCAAGTGCTACATGTGCTACTAGGAGTGACCAGTATATCAAGTGCTACATGTGCTACTAGGAGTGACCAGTATATCAAGCGCTACATGTGCTACTAGGAGAGACCAGTATATCAAGCGCTACATGTGCTACTAGGAGAGACCAGTATATCAAGTGCTACATGTGCTACTAGGAGAGACCAGTATATCAAGTGCTACATGTGCTACTAGGAGAGACCAGAAGATCAAGCGCTACATGTGCTACTAGGAGAGACCAGTATATCAAGTGTTGCATGTGCTACTAGGAGAGACCAGTATATCAAGTGTTACATGTGCTACTAGGAGAGACCAGTATATCAAGTGTTACATGTGCTACTAGGAGAGACCAGTATATCAAGCGCTACATGTGCTACTAGGAGATACCAGTATATTAAGCGCTACATGTGGTACTAGGAGAGACCAGTATATCAAGTGCTACATGTGCTACTAGGAGAGACCAGTATATCAAGTGTTACATGTGCTACTAGGAGATACCAGTATATCAAGTGCTACATGTGCTACTAGGAGAGACCAGTATATCAAGTGTTACATGTGCTACTAGGAGAGACCTGAAGTCAAAGGTGGTTGCTGGAAGTGGCGATAAGGTCGATACTACTACTACTAATAATACAATTTTGTTTACCACAAGTAAATGTAGAAGGTATACAGGCCTAGCTGACATCAGTGAGAGCCAATTGTTATGCTGAGCATTTCCAGTAAATTAGGTCAGTGTCCCAGAATGCGACCCACACCAGTCGACTAACACCCAGGTACCCATTTTACTAATGGATGAACATAGACATCAGATGTAAAGAAACACGCCCAATGTTTCTGCCCTGGCTGGGAATTGAGCCCAGATCCTCGCCGTGCGAAGCGAGAGCTTTAGCCACCAGGCCATCAGAAGTCACCATTTTTGGTGTAAAATGGCTTTAATTTTTTTTTTAATTTTTGACACTGCATTGTGGAACCTATATACAAGTGAATTCATAATTCCAAGCGAGGGCCGAATCCATTTCTTCCTAGAAGGACCACATGTGGCCCTCGGGCCGCAGGTTGGTGACCCTTGGTCTATGGTACACATATGTTGTATATGTATTGTTACAGAGACATTGGACGATCTGCTTTATTTTGGATGAAAATGTAGACCAAAATTTAGACACATATGCAAACATCTGGGTATCTTTCCTGTAGACGTTTAGCCATCCAGTGGCTTTATCAATACAGATACTAGGACACAATTTGAAGAGAGTGGAACTATATACAGAAGATGAAAGGAGAAAGGAAGACTAGTTGGAAAGAAAGAAAAGCAAGCTAGGAAAGAACAGAAGTTGTAAAGATGAGACAGCAAGAGCGAGAAACGAAGCCCAGAAGGAAAATAGGTTTCGAGACCTAGCGAGACAGAGAGATAATGAACTTACAAAACTGGAGTTTGAACAAAAACAAAAAAAAAGCTTGATTTTGATTAAAGAGAAAGTTCACAAAGGTGTATTGGACTCAAGTGACCACATCACCAGAGTGAACATGCCAAGCCTACTTCCATTCAGAGAAGACATCACTGCCACCTTATCTCAATGGTAAGATGACATGTGGGCAACCTTATCCTCTGAAACTATCTGAGAATTTGTCGTTAAAGAAGGCGATTCTTAAGGCATTTTCGTAAAACAAAAGATTATTACTGAAAAGAATTTCGTAATGCTACCTTGAGGCCCTGCCAGAATTCCATCAGATCTCAAGCAGCTGTTTCGACTCTTCGATATTTTGGACTGATAGTGCAGGAATTGATCCGAACTATGAATCTCATCGCGATTACGTGGTCGCTGACTTATTACTGGCCTCTATCCCTTAACCATTTCGTATTTTTGTATAAGAAAGTAACTTGCGTACTCCTGCGGAAGTTGCTGATATTTACGCTGAGACTCTTAACTCTTATAGAAATCTTGAGGGATCAAACCTCAAGGCAGAAAATGAGCCAAAGAAATTAACAGCTAACGAATAAAATCCGTCTGCCTCTTCAAAGCACTTTACTTACAATGAGTCAGATCACAAACCTTCCATAAAGGTGGAAAATGTCAGTAGATACTTTACTGACTGCAAGTCTGGAACTTCTTTTTCTATTGGGAGAGTTAACGGGAAAATACCTTCAACATTCTACATGACTCTGGATGTACATGTGTATTATTGGCCTCTAAGACCAATAATTCTCTTGCAGATTACTTGGGCCACGTAGACACCTTCTCTTAGAGAAGTTGTCTATACGGAAAGGTAGGGAAAAACCTTACCTAGGTCTGAGGTCCAGATGGCTCTCAGGTTAGATTAGGGCTATGCTCACCCCCATCACTTCTGTTCTATTATGATTGCCAATATTAACGAAGTTTTTTTCCCCCATCTGAAGCAGACCTTACATCACCTCTCATCTCAATTTTCCCATGACATATTCAGAACTTTTGGCACAGTGAAGGTTGCTGTTATACCAAAGTCTGATATAATAGAGGCCTCTACTCCGAGCCTGTTAATGTTGAAAATATTCTTTCTGAGTTTACGAACTCAGAGACAAGCAATTCCTTACGTCTCTTGGCCAGAATTGGGTGAATGTGTTTCATCTCATTCTGTTAGACCAGTGCACCCTCCTGTATTGCCAGGCTCTAAATTCCTGGGTATATGAAAGGGTGACTCTTTAGACCTTCAACGTATTTGTCGAACTCACCAGGAGTGTAATTAGTTTGCTGTCAATGGTAAAATAATAACGAGAGCAATGTAGGTGTGAAATTTACTTACCCTGGTACTCATCTCACATACACGGTGTTCGTAGGTCAGTCCCGTCATGGATGGAAACTCTGCGCATGTTTCCTTACACCTTCTCACCCTGTTCATTTAGCAATAAGTACAGTAGGTACCCGCGTGTTAGTCGACTGTCCGGCCTCGCATCTCAGGGGGTGTTAGTATTCCTTAGCTTGGGCTAAGGTAGGATAAGAGCTCTTAACCTATAAAATCCGTCGGTATAAAAAAGTGTTTTAATTGCTGATTAATTAAGATGGGGTGGACCGATATATTCTGAGTGTCCAAAGGCAAAAAGTTGCAGGACAAGAGAATACTTGCTTAAGTTTAAAGAACTCGTATTTCTGGCCTAGCATATCCTCTGATATCTTTAATTATACACTACGTAACAAAATTTCACTTTTGTCGTGTTCCTGGGAAATAAGCATCATCTCCCAATTTTTTATAACTAAACAAAATATAAAAAAACAATTTTGATCCCAGAACTTTGCTTTTGTGGTCAGGACACTTCTGATGTAAAACTATTATATTCTTGGGTTTTGCTTGGCAAATATAGAAACAGGGGCTCACTAACCTGCAATTCAGTTCAGCTCTAGTTACCTGAGAAGACACATCAGAAGAAGTGATTTTGCATTAAGAGGCTGCAATCATTCTCCAGATGCATTCTGCTACATATGTGGTCAATTCATTAAGACGAGAGCAAAGAAGTTCTCTGTAACAGCATCTAAAAAATGTGTGAAGCTTGCAAAGCATATTTTGGCATTTCAGCTGGGGACTAAGACAAGACCTGGGCGCCTCATGTTGCTTGTGAACATTGTAAGAAAACATTGGAAGGTAAGAAAGTCATTAGTTACATGAAGAGTAAAATCTTAAACAGGAACATTTTTTAAATGAAATGTATGTAAAGGAAACTAATTATGTCCTTTTACAGGATGATATAGAGGAGAAAAAAGAGCCACGAAATTTGATGTTCCTAGAATATGGTGTGAACCCACTGATCACTCAAGCAACTGCTACTTCTACCTGGTGGATCCTTCCATACGCCGAACTGAAAAAAATGCACCTGCTATTTCTTATCCTGACCTTCCCTCTTCTGTTGCACCTGTACCACACAGTGCTAATCTTCCTGTACCTACATCTCCAGAAAGAAGTCAACGATCAGAAAATGCAAATCAGAAAATGAAGAGCACAGTGAATAAGAGTATGATCTCACAGATGCAGCTGTTGGGAGGAATCCTTGCTACCCAAACCAAACAGACCTCAATGACCTTATCAGAGAACTTGGTTTGACAAAGTCAAATGCTAAGCTTTGGATTTCAAGGTTCAAGGAATGGGACTTGGTGGAAGAAAGTGTGCAAGTGACAAGCCAAAGAGAACATCACCAACATTTCTCATGCTTCTTCACTAATGAAGACATATTATGCTACTGTAATGGTGTATCAGGCCTGTTTGATGTAATTGGAATTGCGTGCTATCCAGATGAGTGGAGATTCTTCATTGACAGCTCCTCCAGAAGCCTAAAAGCTGTACTTCTGCACAGTGGGAACAAGTATCCATCTCTTCCCTTGGCTCATTCAGTGCATCTTAAGGAGGACTACAACATCTACTGCAAACTTTGAACTATGATAAGTATAGCTGGGAGGTTATTGGAGACTTCAAAATGGTGGCATTTTTTGATAGGACTCCAAGGAGGCTTTATCACGTTTCCCTGTTATCTCTGTCATTGGGATAGTAGAGATAGAGCAGCACATTACCAGAGGAAGCACTGGCCTCAAAGGACTGAGTTTTCAGTAGGAAGACATAATATCAAACATAAACCATTGGTGGATCCTCAAAAGGTTCTGTTCCCTCCACAACACATCAAACTAGAGCTAATGAAGCAGTTTGCTACAGCTCTTGACAAAGAGTCTGCAGCCTTCAAGTATCTTCAAGACTTCTTTCCCAAGCTATCAGAGGCAAAGGTGAAGGTTGGCATCTTCACTGGACCCCAAGTCAGGAAAATCATAGAGTGCTCAGAATTTCCAAAGAAACTCAGAGAAAGAAAAGGAAGCCTAGGAGAGTTTTGTTGTTGTAGCACAGAGCTTTATAATACAAAGCTATAGTCAGATGGGCTGTAGAATCATATCCTTGATGCTCATCTTGAAATTTCAAGGAGAATATGGGAGCATACTCAGAGGAGCAAGAGGAGCGCTTCCACCAACATGTAATGAACTTTGAGCACAGATATTAGGGATCTTATATGAAAACATGACGGGAGACTACATTTGGGGACTTAAACTGGAAAGTGAATTATTGCATGCTCGCAAATCTAAAAATACTGCTCATTTTTAAGTTCGTAAATATGTTTCAGAAAGTGTAAAATACAATCTGTTTAATTTTGTTTAAATAAAATTTGTGTAAATTGTGTAAATTTTATTTTATTTATGTAAATTTTGTTTATTTTATTATATTTTTCTGCTTTGCAACCAAAACTAGCAAAAAATAATGAAATATAGCCATTTTTTGTCAAACATTTATCCTGTAAGCAACAAAGGCAAAGTTTAAAAGGAATAATGGGCATTTTTCTTTTATTTGCAATAAAAGAGTTGGAAAAATAACACTTACCAGGAACAAAAACTGTGTTACAGTGCTGTTCCAGATCATGTAAAGTTTGTCTTCTGTCTTCTTCCAAAAATGAAGTTATTATTTCTCTGACTGGTATTAGCGCTCTATTTTTTGTGTGAAGTTTTTTTTGTTTTTTGTTTTTTTGTGTGAAGTAATGTGAGGGGAAAGTTTCTGCTTGTGAGTGTGTGTATGACAGCGGCGAAGATCTTTCTTTAAATGAGTAAAGCAGCGTTATTTTTTTTTTCTGTAGCTCATGAAGGCATCTTCTCATTGCCTTCAAAATATTATTGACGATATATTCTATAACTATGATAATTCCCTATGAGTTTAATCTGAGTTGATGCAAATTTGAAATTTTACTGAAATATGTAGTTAAAAGAACTTAGAATCAGATCAATTACTGGAGAATTTCTTCTTGGGTCGGCAACAATTTTTTACTGTTGGTCGACTTCATTAAAACACAGCCTTTCACTCACTTTGAGTTGTATAATTTTTAGTCTGCTAATTTTAGTAAATTTCTTTTAAATATAAGTAGAGAAAGCTGCTTCTGACAGCTTTCACACAGTAAATACTGGTGTGTCAACCTGGAAGTATTTTTGAATTATTTATGGGCTGTGGTGTCCATTTTGCTGTTTTAATGCTCATGTTATTAGATATTTTTTCTTTCAGGATTGTAGTGAATTTTAAATAGAGTGAAAATGAGAAAAAAATATTTAAAAAAAATAATAAATTTTCGAGATTTATGATGTTTATAAGATTTTACGTACTGAAGTGTTTGTCAGTCTGATTATTTTTATCCTTTTCTTAAAGCTAATCAGATGCGACACTCAGAAATTATGACATAAAAAGCAGAATTTAAATCTTTTCAATCTCTTCCAAAAAAAAAAAAAAAAAAGTTGGAAACTACACAGGCCAAAATCAGCCCAGGTGCGAACAAGGTTACTTCAAAGGTATGAATCTGGCGAAAAGAAATCTTGATGTGTAAAGGACAGAGGGCGTTTAATATATAGGATACTGAAAATATAGGAAAGGCAAAAAAACTGGAGATTTTGCATAAGAAAATCCGTTTAGTATGTGAGTACGCAACGTTTATTAGATTGGAATGGTAGCCCAGGCGAGAGAAAGAGCTGAGACGAGTGGAAATTTCCGATTCGAAACACTGAGAGTCAGTGATACAGAGACACGGAGAAAGAGTAATACAAGGATACTTCACAGAGTATGGTAATGTACATGTGTGTGTGAACTGGCTTGCGTAACAGGGAAAAAAAAGTCTGTGGATGAATGATGGATATTCACATCTCGGAAACGAATCATAGAGTTAGACTCCCGTTCAGCTGTAAACTTGATGAAAAGAGCAAGATTATAATTTAAAAAACGATGGGGGAACACTATTCTCCAACAGTTGCGATTTCATCGTGAATTAAATGAGGAAGCGTTTGATCCTTCTTATTTTTCCTAGTCCATAAGCAGATTATTACGATTCATATACTGCCCAGTTTTGACAGCCAACTCGTCTTCATTACATGTGTTGATTGCACTCTAGTCCATTAGCATCATCCGTGGTAACCTGTGTCTTCATTCCTTCATTCTAAAATTTTTGTTTCAATTGCAATACTAGAGATTTTTTGTAATTTAGTTTATTTTAAATATTTTTCTTGAGGTACAATTAAAGGTGTGTAGCCATTAATAATATTTCAGATGAAATGAGTCAGAAAATTCGTTGTTTAATAGAGCAGAAGATCTGATGCAGATATTATTTGTAGTTCTTCACAAACCATTATTACCAAATATGGAGAGTGGTACCGAAGAGTTTTCTGGACTAAAACATGACTTCAAGTCTTCCAACAGCTATATAATGCAAATTATTCGTTGACATAGTTGATTGGTATCATTACGTTTTATATCATCTGCTACTTTAAACTAGTGTTTGTAAAAGAGATATGCCTCGGTATTTTACAGTGCTTTACTGTAAGTTCTTCGAATGTTCCTTTATCTTGCAGCCAAAAACCATCTCGGCAAAAATCTGTAACTTTGAAAAAAGTTATATTTTCAGAAACAACAGTACCACTGAACAGTATAACGTGATATTCTGTCTTGATGAAAGGGCAGTGATGTCGAAGCTTTGCAGCCAAATTCTGAGCATCTTTGTATCCACTGATATCAAATCTCTCAGTTTGATACTGAAAGCAGCAGCAGCAGCAGCAGCAGCAGCAGCTTCTGTTGCTGCTGCTGCTCCGAACTTTGCACAACTCTACTACATTCTTGCATACTTGTTAAACCGATGGTTCATTTTGAAAGGAATTCCTTCTTGAAACTTCTTCTATTAGTCATGCCTCTAACTCACTTTTTATTCTTCATCAAAGTATTTTTTGAACTTCGAATTGTGAAGTATCCCGGATTTAGAGTTTGAAAGATCTAGAATACCTTACATGTCTACTTGTATAAATAAAAGAGGGAAGCATAGATAATATGTACTATATGAAGATTCCAATTTCCCATGCGATCTATCAAAAAGAAATTAAGTGTTGCAGTCACAAGATCAAATTACTATAACCATAATTGTGCTGTCATTCCATTTTGCCTTGAAGATGTCATGTGATTTGTGATCTCCATATGGAGCTTCTTAAAAACGTCATTGTTTTCAACCGAGATGAATCTTGCAAAAAAATCATTGAAACTCATGTGATTTTTTGTACATGTTTATCAGGATCTTCAACATTAATGTCATAAACAAGTAATTTTGTCAGAACAGTTTGTTACTAAATCTACCCGGACAGTTCGTGCAGAAGAATAGCATGAAATCATATGATGTACAAATGAGGAAGCGAATACCGTACACTGCTGCATCGTATGAAATAGGCAATTGATCCCAGATATGACATTATAAAATGAAATCCTTCCAACTTCTCAGTAACATTTAAAAGTTCACTTTCTTGGCAGGTAAACACTGTAGCCTTCGCTTTCATGTACAGTATTTAGTATTTAGCAATTTAGATACGTCTTGAGTTATCACATTCTTTGTTGGTGTAATCTAGTTTGTTCTGCCTACTGAGTTAATTGCTCATTTTCCAGCTTCAGAGTGTTTGTGTTAAAATAAGCATGAGCATTATCTAAAATGTATTGAAAGAAAGAATATTTGTCTAAATCAGGATTCCAGTATTTTACAACAGATGCGTCAAACAGCGCCACTTCTTACACCTCGAGAAAAATCCCAAATTTGACATTGTTAGAACATAATCACATAAGAAAGAAGAAACACTGCAACAGACCTACTGGTCCATGGGAGGCAGCTCCAATTCACTTAAAGAAGGAGCAGTGCATCCGACCTAGTAGCACAAGCTAGTCAGGTCCAACTCACACCCACCCATGTATTTATTCAACCTATTATTAAAACTAGACAACATCTTAGCGTCAACGACAGTACTCGGGAGTTTGTTCCAGTCATCCACAACTCTATTACCAAACCAGTGCTTTCCTATATCCTTCCTGAATCTAAATTTTTCCAATTTAAAGCCATTACTGCGAGTTCTGTCTATGTTAAATATTTTTAGCACACTATTCACATCCTCTTTATTAATTCCTGTTTTCCATTTATACACCTCAATCAATTCCCCCCCCACCCCCCCACCTATATCTACGCCTTTCTAGAGAGTGCAGTTTCAGGGCCCTCAATCTATCCTCATAGGGAAGATTTCTGATACATGGGATCAACTTTGTCATCCTCCTTTCTACGTTTTCCAGTACATTTATATCCATTCTGTAATACGGTGACCGAAACTGTGCAGCATAATCTAAATGAGGCCTAACTAAAGATATATAGAGTTGAAGAACAACATGAGGATTTCCATTATTTATACTTCTTGCTATGAAGCCAAGGATTCTGTTAGCTTTATTGCGAACACTAATGCACTGTTGTCTTGGTTTTAGATTACTACTAACCAGAACTCCTAAATCCTTTTCGCAATCCGTAATATTAAGATCTACATTATTTAGTTTATATGGTTATTTTCCTGTCCAACTTTGCATTTGTCTATATTAAACTGCATCTGCCACTTCTCCGACCATTGCATCAGTCTATTCAAATCATCCTGGCGTGCTCTAATGTCCTCATTAGAATGAATTGGACAGCCTATTTTGGTGTCATCAGCAAATTTCCTTATGTCGCTATTTATTCCCTCATCTATGTCGTTTATATAGATTGTGAACAACAAGGGACCCAACACTGACCCCTGTGGAATACCACTTGTGACGTGCCCCATTCTGATTTCTCCCCATTTATGCAAACCCTCTGCTGCCTATTCGTCAGCCATGCCTCAACCCAGGAAAAAATTTCTCCTCCTATTCCGAGTGCCTTAAGCTTCCTCAATAGCCTCTGATGTGGAACTCTATCGAAAGCCTTACTGAAGTCCATATACACAATATCATATTCAATACCATGATCTACCTCTTCAAATACCTTAGTGAAGAAAGTTAGTAAATTCGCAAGACAGGAACGCCCCATAGTAAAACCGTGCTGAGATCCATTAATCAATTTTATGCCTATCAAGATGGCTACGAATTGCTTCGGCAATTATTGATTCCATAAAATTTCCCACTACAGAAGTAAGGCATATTGGTCTTTAGTTCGAAGCTAAGGACCTGTCATCTGCCTTGTAAATAGGTATTACATTTGCCATTTTCCATTTGTCAGGTACTATGCCAGTTTGTACTGATATGTTGAAAAGATTAGCCAAAGGTATGTTAAATGCCTCTTTACATTCCTTTAACACCCTTGCAAACAATTCATCAGGGCCTGGGGGTTTATTAGGTTTTAATTTCTCTATTTGTCTGAGGACTATGACACTAGTTCAGCAATCGTGCAGAGTTTATTATCGACCTGCTCTACATAATCTATTATTTCTGGAATTTCGCTATTATCTTCCTGAGTAAAAACTCAGAGGAAATAAGAATTGAAAATTTCACACGTATCCTTATCACCGTCAGTGATCTTACCTGAGTTACTCTTAAGTGGGCCTATCTTGTCCCTAATCTTACTTCTGTATACCTGAAAGATCCCTTTTGGGTTCTTTCAGGTATACAGAATCCCTTGCGACCTTAGCCTCATAATCCCTTTTTGCTTTTCTTATTCCTTTTTTTATTTTTCTCTTTAATTGAATATATTGATTTCTTAACTGCCCCTTCTCTCTTTTGATACGCCTGTATATGCCTTTCATTTGACCAATGAGATGTTTTAATCTATTGTTCATCCATTTGGGAACATTTTTGTTAGATCTAATTTCCCTACTCGGAACAAAAGTTGTCTGGGCAGCTAGAACTATGCTCTGAAAAACGTCATGTGGCAACCAACACCAGCTACCTGACTCATAGTCAGGACATACCAATTTAATTAACCCACCCAGGTAATTTTTCAGTTCCACGAAATCGGCCAAGCGAAAGTCTGGGACAGAGATTTGATTACAGTTATCTAGGTAACTCCATGATACATTGAAACTAAGTGATTTGTGATCGCTTTCCCCAAGCTCATCATTAACCTCAAGATTATTAACTAGTGATTCTTTGTTGACAAGAACCAAGTCAAGTAGATTGTTTCCTCTAGTTGGTTCTGCCACAAACTGTTTTAAAAAGCAAGAAAGTCACTAGACTCAAGATTTCCTGTCACATTGTTCCAGTCAATTTGTCTGAACTTAAAATCTCCCATTAACAACATTTTCATATCTAGATGCCTAATGAATTTCGTCCCATAGAGGCTTACTGCACTCTCTATCAAGGTTAGGGGGCCTATAAATCACACCAAAAATGAACTTTTCATGACCCTCGAGAAATTGTAGCCAAACAGATTCTGTGTCTAATGTTTCTAATCTTATATCTTGTCTAACACAACAATTTAAATTATCTCTGACAGACATCGCCACTCCACCACCCTTACTTTTGACCCTCTCAGTGTGGAATAGTTTATAACTCTGTATGTTGCATTCAGAGGGCATTTCTCTATCTTTCAAGTTGAACCTGGTCTCTGTTATAGCAATAATATCTATATTACCTACACTTGCAAGTAATCTTAGCTCATCTATCTTATTTTTTAAACTCCTACTATTTGTATAGTAAACCTTAAGGCAGCTAGTCACTCGTTGTCCTCTACTATCTCTCTTTGTTTCTTGATCAATTGATTTGCCTTTACTAGCAACTTTATTTTGAATATTGTCTTTTAAACATATCTCTGAGGTGTCCTTGATATAGCTGCTGTTGTCAACCCTAGTACTGCAGCCTGACTGTTTCCCACAGACACCCATACCCCTATAATCTATCAGTTTAAAATCCTAGACAAGTCATCAATGACCCCCTGAATCGAATTGGCTAATGCAACCACTCCAGCCCCAGAGAGATGAACCCCATCCCTTGCATACATATCACGCTTGCCATAGTACATGTCCCAGTTATCAATGAATTGGATTGCAAGATCCTTGCAGTATCTATCTAACCAGCAATTTATACCAATTGCCCTAGACATCCATTCATTGCCCACTCCTCTTCTAGGCAAGATGATAAATATGATTAGGATCCCTCCCTTAGACCTGACTACATCTATGGCTGACCTATACTTATCTAGCAGCTCCTATCTCCTGTATTTCTTCAGCTTTCAGGAAGTATATGTGTAAAATTTCATTTTTATATTAATTATTAAATTATTTCGTCATTTCCTATTTTTCAGGCTAATTTGAATGAATTAAAGTACTTTTTATCTCTCGTGGGAGTGTTTTACCCATCAGTGTTGGGCTCTAGTTCCAAGGAATTAATCCTGTCACCATTTCCCTTGATTGAACATAACTGCCTGCAATTCTCAAAATACTTTAGGATCCTTAAGGATTTAATGCTTCCTTCACGAAAGTAATGACAGTAATAGTGATGATAAAAAACAATAAATGTAAATAATAATAATAATAATAATAATAATAATAATAATAATAATAATAATAATAATAATAATAATATAATCACGTGTATTTAATCCATGTTATTCCGAAGCTCCTTTACCAGGAACTGGAGCTGACATTTCTGATAGAGGTGAGTGTGTTGTAAATGACGGGACCTTGATACGAGGAAACAAAACATGACTTTATATATTAACCTCCAACTGAGGATCTCATCGAAAGTACAAAAAGTGAAAATCATGATTACCGAAGCGTAGAGAAGGGCCATGTCATATAAGGTTTGGTCAAGGGTATGCAGGTTATTTGCACTCGACTGAGAGAGAGACAGAAAGAGAAACAGAGAGAGAGAGAGAGAGAGAGAGAGAGAGAGAGAGAGAGAGAGAGAGAGAGAGAGAGAGAGAGAGAGAGAGAGAGAGAGAGAGAGAGAGAGAGAGAGAGAGAGAGAGAGAGAGAGAGAGAGAGGGAGAGAGAGAGAGGGAGGGAGAGGGAGAGAGAGAGAGAGAGGGAGGGAGAGACAGACAGACAGACAGACAGACAGACAGAGACAAAGACAGAGGCAGAGACAGACAGGAAGCATATATTACGATTGTAGAGGAGAGATTAAAGAAATGCTTCAAAGATAAAAACTCATGAAGTAATAGTCCTCTCAATCTACAGAACAAAATGTGTCATCTTAGAAGTACTTACAAAATAACCTGTTTTTATCATGCTTCACTGCTGAATACTTTGTGCAAACTGTATTTATAATGGAAACGACAGGAGTTGGTTCAACATGTGTAAAATACAATTCAGGTACAGATGTACTACATGCACATTTGTTTTAGTAGCCGATTTTTGTTCCCTTTTGTGAGTTTTATAGTATTAAATATTATTGAAACTTTCATGTCTGGCTTTTGCAGAATATAACAGCGGGTTATTGAGACTCTGCAGCTCACTTTATATTTGATGCTTACTAATGGACAAACCTCAATCTGCCAGTTTTCTCAGATGAAAGAAGCTTAACTAGCTAGAGCCACGTAGAAGTGTTTCGACTTCTCTAGATCGGTTGTGTTAGCAATGTACTGAGGGATTCTGACGTTTTAGAGGAGTGAGAATGATTTGCCTGGGCTACTTACAATGTTTCTGGAGTAGGCCAATCAGACAGCCACCAGCTGTCTAGTACCATACAGGTTACTTATAATGAAAGTTAAGACACTTGTGCAACATTTGGTTATCTATACTGTATACGTATCGCCATCCAGTGGCTTTATCAATACAGATTCTAGGACATCTTGTCAGACACTGCAACATTATAGAATCTTGGTTCAGAGGACATCTAAATGACCTTCTTCACGGCTACTACAACTAACCCATCCCTTTGGCCAGGACCTACTTCCACTGGGGAATCCCGCCTACCAGTGACTATGCCCTCGTCTGCTACACGTCTCTATCCACTGACGCCTATATAAACGCCAGTCTCCTTGCCTGTGCTCCAGAATCTCTACAACCACGGTGCTCTCCACACCAACTCCAAGGCTGAGAGACTGATTACCTCATCTTTTGTATATAGTTCTACTATCTTCTAATTATGTCCTACAATCTGTATTGATAAAGCCACTGGATGGCGAAGCGTCTACAAAGTTAAGACCCATGTGTAACATTTGCACCCAGATGTTACACATGAGTCTTAACTTTCATCTTGCCGTTATTGTACAACTTTCTTGCACTACTTATTAAGGTTCTTCATAAACGTGTATTCACTGTTATAGACATAAATGTTCCCATTTAAGAGATGTATAAATCTCTGTTAATTAAACTTGTGCACATGTAGCTTTTTTGGATGCTGGGAAATACATTACGAAAGCATTTCTTGAAGAAAATGAAAATGGTTTTCTTAATTAATCGTACTTTCTAATTTTATGAAGAAGCGGAGAACATCAATCAACTAATTTACAAATAACACACATATAAAAGAAAGAAACATGACGACGTTTAGGTGTGACATGGATCACTAACAAGACTTACAGGAGCGCGAAGGCTGCAAGCCAGTATATATACGAGAGGAAAGTGGGAATACGAGAGGAGAGCGGGAATACGAGAGGAGGGTGGGAACACGAGAGGAGGGTTGGAACAAGAAAGGAGGATGGGAACAAGAGAGGAGGATGGGAACAAGAGAGGTGGGTGGGAATGAGAGAGGAGAGTGGGTACAAGAGAGTAGGATGGAAATAAGAGAGGATGGTGGGTACAAGAGACGAGGGTGGGAACCAAAGAGGAGGGTGGGAACAAGAGAGGAGGGTGTGAGCAAGAGAGGAGGGTGGGAACAAGATGAGGAGGATAAGAACAGGAGAGGTGGGCGGGAACAAGAGAGGAGGGTGGGAACAAGAGAGGAGGGTGGGAACAAAAGAGGAGGGCGGGAATAAGACAGGAGGGCGTGAGCAAGAGAGGAGGGTGGGAACAAGAGAGGAGAGTGGGAGCAAGAGAGAAGGGTGGGAACAAGAGTGGTGGGTGGGAAAAACAGAGGAGGGTGGAAACAAGAGAGGAGGGTGAGAACAAGAGGAAGAGGGTGGGAACAAGAGAGGTGGTGGGAACAAGAGAGGAGGGTGGGAACAAGAGCGGAGATTGGGAATAAGAGAGGAGGGTGTGAACAAGAGATAAGAGTGGGAACAAAAGAGGAGGGCGGAAACAAGAGAGGAGGGTGTGAGCAACAGAGGAGGGTGGGAACAAGAGCGGAGGGAGGGAATAAGAGAGGAGGGTGTAAACAAGAGAAGAGGGTGGGAACAAAAGAGAAGAGCGGGAACAAGAGAGTAGGGTGGGAACAAGAGAGGTGGTTGGGAACAAGAGTGGTGCGTGGGAACAAGAGAGGAGGGTGGGAGCAAGAGAGAAGGGTGGGAGCAAGAGTGGTGGGTGAGAACAAGAGAGGAAGGTGCGAACAAGAGAGGAGGGTGGGAGCAAGAGAGAAGAGTGGGGACAAGAGTGGTGGTTGGGAAGAGAGAAGGGTGGGAACAAGAGAGAAGGGTGGGAACAAGAGAGAAGGGTGCGAACAAGAGAGAAGGGTGGGAACAAGAGAGAAGGGTGGGAACAAGAGAGGATGGTGGGAGCAAGAGAGGTAGGTGGGAACAAGAGAGGTGGGTGGGAACAAGAAAGGAGGATGGGAACAGGAGATGAGGATGGGAATAAGAGAGGTGGGTGGGAACACGAGAGGAGGGCTGGAACAAGAGAGTTGGGTGGGAACAAGAAAGGAGAGTGGGAACAAGAGAGGTGGGTGGGAACAAGAGAGGAAGGTGGGAACAAGAGAGGTGGGTGGGAACAAGAAGAGGAGGATGGGAACAGGTGAGGTGGGTGGGAACAAGAGCAGAGGTTGGGAATAAGAGAGGAGGGTGGGAACAAGAGCAGAGGGTGGGAACGAAAGAGGAGGGTGTGAACAAGAGAGAAGGGTGGGAACAAGAGAGGAGGGTGTGAACAAGAGAGGTGGGTTTGAAAAAGAGAGGTTGTTGTGAACAAGTGAGGTGGGTGGGAACAAGATATGTGGGTGGGAACAAGAGAAGACGGTGGGAACAAGAGAGGAGGGTGGGAACAATAGAGAAGGATGGGAACAAGAGAGGCGGGTGTGAACAATAGAGAAGGGTAGGAACAAGAGAGGAGAGTGGGAACAAGCGCGGAGGGTAGGAACAAGAGAGAAAGGTGTGAACAAGAGTGAAGGGTGGGAACAAGCACGGAGGGTAGGAACAAGAAAGAAGGGTGGGAACAAGAGAAGAGAGTGGGAACAAGAAAGGAGGGATGGAACAAGAGCGGAGGGTGGGAACAAGAGAGGAGAGTGGGAACAAGAGAGGAGGGTGAGAACAAGAGAGGAGAGTGGGAACAAGAGAGGAGAGTGGGAACAAGAGAGGAGGGTGGGAACAATAGAGAAGGGTGGGAACAAAAGAGGATGGTGGGAACAAGAGAGGTAGGTGGGAACAAGAGAGGTGGGTGGAAACAAGAAAGGAGGATGGGAACAAGAGAGGAGGGTGCGAACAAGAGAGGTGGGTGGGAACACGAGAGGAGGGCTGGAACAAGAGAGTTGGGTGGGAACAAGAAAGGAGAGTGGGAACAAGAGAGGTGGGTGGGAACAAGAGCAGAGGTTGGGAACAAGAGAGGAGGGTGGGAACAAGAGAGAAGAGTGGGAACAAGAGAGAAGGGTGGGAACAAGAGAGGATGGTGGGAACAAGAGAGGTAGGTGTTAACAAGAGAGGTGGGTGGGAACAAGAAAGGAGGATGGGAACAAGAGAGGAGGGTGGGAACAAGAGAGGTGGGTGGGAACACGAGAGGAGGGCTGGAACAAGATAGTTGGGTGGGAACAAGAAAGGAGAGTAGGTACAAGAGAAGTGGGTGGGAACAAGAGAGATGGGTGGGAACAAGAGGAGGAGGATGGGAACAGGAGAGGTGGGTGGGAACAAGAGAGGAGGGTGGGAACAAGAGAGAAGGGTGGGAACAAGAGAGGAGGGTGTGAACAAGAGAGGTGGGTGGGAACAAGAGAGGATGGTGGGAACAAGAGAGGTGGGTGGGAACAAGAGAGGTGGGTGGGAACATGAGTGGTGGGTGGGAACAAGAGAGAAGAGTTGGAACAAGAGAGAAGGATGGGAAGGAGAGAGGAGTGATGGAACAAGAGCGGAGGGTGGGAACAAGAGAGGAGAGTGGGAACAAGAGAGGAGGGTGAGAACAAGAGATGAGAGTGGGAACAAGCGCGGAGGGTAGGAACAAGAGAGAAAGGTGTGAACAAGAAAGGAGGGTGGGAACAAGAGAGGAGAGTGGGAACAAGAGAGGAGGGTGAGAACAAGAGAGGAGAGTGGGAACAAGAGAGAAGGGTGAGAACAAGAGAGGAGATTGGGAACAAGAGAGGAGGGTGAGAACGAGAGTGGAGGGTGGGAACAAGAGAGGAGAGTGGGAACAAGAGAGGAGGGTGAGAACGAGAGAGGAGGGTGGGAACAAGAGAGGAGAGTGGGAACAAGAGAGGAGGGTGAGAACAAGAGAGGAGAGTGGGAACAAGAGTGGAGGGTGAGAACGAGAGAGGAGGGTGGGAGCAAGAGAGGAGAGTGGGAACAAGAGAGGAGGGTGAGAACAAGAGAGGAGGGTGGGAACAAGAGAGGAGAGTGGGAACAAGAGAGGAGGGTGAGAACAAGAGAGGAGGGTGGGAACAAGAGAAGAGGAAGAAGTTATAACAAAAAAAAATGTAATGGTAGAAGAATTGGTGGAAGTAGTAGTATTCGGTAAGGGTAGTTAGTGGCACAAGAGTCAGTGCTTGTAGTAGTAGTAGTAATAGTAGTAGTAGTAGTAGTAGTAGTAGTAGTAGTAGTAGTAGTAGTAGTAGTAGTAGCAGTAGTAGTAATAGTAGTAGTAGTAGTAGTAGTAGTAGTAGCAGTAGTAGTAAGAGTAGCAGTAGAAGTACTGCAAGTAGTGTAGAAAGTCAAATAGCAGAGTACGCCATGAGTCACATGTCGCACATGTATAAAACTAAGAACACAAGACAAGAACTCACAGGAGGAGGGGTACGAACTAGACTGCTACTGATGCTTCCGGAGTTTATTCCATTTCCTGCTTCTCTTGTTCTCTCCAATACTTTCGAGAAACTGGCCGTTCTCTTTCTGACAGAACACTAAAGATGTGGTGGGCTTACTAACACAAATAATGCTTTTTCTGTCATGTTAGATATCATAATCATCCTATTAACAGGTCCTCTACCAAAATTGCCTACCCTACTTCTAGCCTTCACAGACGTCATCTTGTTGAATCATTCCTTATACACAACTTTCCCAATATGAATCTTAGTCCTGGCTTTGTTGATGCCTTCCTCTTTCATTATATTGTCAAATGCACCACACTTCAGAACACTTGTGACCTGACCTGATCTTTTTCTCCTCCTCTTCTTAATTTCTCGTTAGACTTCCTACGTTATTTACACTACTTTTGCTACTAGTGCTACTACTCCTATTACTACCAGTACTACTATTGCTACTTTGTCCCGCTGGACTCCATTCTCTGACTTTTGTGTCACTACCCCTACTTACTACTACTACTCTTATTACTACTACTACTACTACTACTACTACTACTACTACTACTACTACTACTACTACTATTACTACTACTACAACTACTACTATTTCTACTACTACTACTACTACTGCTACTACTGCTGGTACTTCTTCCACCGCTTCCTCTACCATTACCTTCTTTTAGCTATTACTTTTTTCCACCTCTAGTGTTCCTGTCCTCACCCTCCTCTCGTACATATACACAGGCTACTGACCTCCGCGCTCCTCTCACTAGTTAATGGTCCAAGTCGTCATACGTTTCTCTCGCCTATATGATGGTTATTTATGTATTGTTCCAGTCACGGCATTGAGACTTTTTATTCTTTATTCATCTAATTGTTTTGCACCCAGAGACGTCTTATACGACGCAGTCTTTTGGTCATACAGTTTATGTTGCACCATGTTAAGGGACACATCTAACCTGATGCTCTGGGATTAGCTCTGTCTCAGCTAGATGTTAGATGTTTCACCAGCTGTAAATATATTGCTATACATCTCTAATGATGCTATCATCGTTGTTTACTGCTAAAACTGAAGAATTTTTGAGGTTTCAGTCACGTTAGATTCGAAAATGGACTAACTGAGTCAGATTGCTGCTATCGTAGAACTTAACGCAACATCGAATATAACATATCCTCAGACTTTTCTTGCCACAGTTTTGGCACTGATCATGTTTCCCATTATGTTTGAGAATACGGAATCTCCAGCAGCTCTTGGATGATTAACCCTAGAATCAGATGTCCTGTGCAACCAAGAAAGCTCATTTCAGTGTTGAAGCAACATAAGTGACACAAACGAATGTTATTCACTGTCAGATAGTTAAGTGGAAGCAGTGGTAATAGCTTTCCAATATATGGGAGATCAAACGTTGGGATAAGTGTTATTTTGTAGTGTTTGGCATCCGCAAACTCAAATTTTTTATTGTTTAGTAAACGTAATTTAAGTCATTATGCAATTACTTCCTGATTGTCCTGGGTGACTTCCTTGACTCAAATCCGGCATAAATCCTAAGCAGCCAGTTTCTTTCCGAATGCATATTCAATGCAATTTTATAAAGTTGGTTTAGTTTCCGTGTTAGATAGTCATGCAAGAAATTAGGCAGTTCTCCGTACAATAGGAATTTTCACCACAGAAAAATCTGTGCAAAAATTTAATATCTTTTTGTCTTATTTGTTGATAAGTCTTATGTAAGAGAACATCTTGGCATTGTTATTTGCCATTTAAATTCAGAAATCACTTCTGTTGTTATTTTTCTTCCATGGAATGTACTTAATCAACTCACCGTGCTTTCGTTACGATCAACTTCGCTTGCTACGCTCTGCCTAAGTGAATAAAAATAATGTCTAACATGGTTGTACCTTATGGTCTTGCGGCACTGGTTTCCGATCACGACTTTTCAAATTAAGATTAACAGAATCCCTGGCTGCTTAATGAAACAGTCAACAACTCTGAGCCAAAGCGGTAATGTTTATGACCAGCCAGACCGATCTTAAGTAGGGCAATGAGGAGTCTAGGTCATGTAAACTGAGCATTTGCCTCGTCCTATATTACAATCTTTACGCCTGCCTTAGTGTCATGGAAAAATGATCTTAATAGATGCTGCAAAATCTGTGGTACAAGCATCATGAAAAGGTTCAGAGACAAAATTCAGTCACTATTGGGATACATATCTTAGGAAATATCATTCTAGATGAAAGCTGCAGCTCTTGTCACAATTCTCATTCCTCATTTTTATGCGTTAAGATCAGTCAGTTTAGATGCTTTGTAAAGGTGTTCAGAATAGATGATGCTCTGCTCTTGAAACTTTCCACATTAGCCACATAATTAATGACATCACTGTCCTCGAAATGACCTTCATCTTCTGCAAAAAACAAAAGTCCTTAATGGTTACTCGTTCATTATGAATGTCTGTCAAGATATATGCTGATTTTTTTAACTCTTTTTCCTTAAATATGTTAATGGGTCTATCGCATTTAAATTTTAACATAATTTCTGGACCAGTAGTCTGTGGGAACCAATTTCCCTGTCCGTAATATCGTTGATGATATTGATGGTAAACAATACCTGTTATTTGTCCTCAAGAATGGTACTCAAGTCCTACATAAAGGAACATGACTTTCATTACTGTGAGGATAATCGTCGCTGCACTCTGTGTACATGTGTTTATGGGTGACCAAATATTATTAGTTCTTACAAGAAAAGCATTATCCCTGGAGTATACCTGGAGAGAGTTCCGGGGGTCAACGCCCCCGCGGCCAGGTCTGTGACCAGGCCTCATAGCTTCTGACTTTAAATGATAATTTTGCCTGTTGTGAATAAATGGTTTACAAAACTGACAAGTTGATAAATGAAACACTTGTGCAGTACATCGATTCCTAGCTGAGGGAATGATTACCTCAAACTCCTTCACATCTTCCACCTTTCTCACAGTGGACTGAAGAAGCCACTGCGTGGCGATACGGTTCCAGAAAAAAGATAGCGAAATTTTTCTCATTTATCAAGTTTACGACTTGTTAAACAAGACTTTCAGTTTCTTCAATTATCTTGTGCAATGTTAATGTCTGAAAATTTGATGTGGAGATTCTGGTGCAGACATTGTGGATGCTGGCTTGTCGTACCTTACTTGTAGGATGATTCTGGTGCAGATATTGTGCATGCTAGCTTGTCGTACCTTACTTGTTGGATGATTCTGGTGCAGATATTGTAGATGTTGGCTTATCGTACCTTATTTGTAGGATGATTCTGGTGCATATATTGTGGATGTTGGCTTGTCGTACCTTACTTGTAGGATGATTCTGGTGCAGATATTGTGCATGCTAGCTTGTCGTACCTTACTTGTTGGATGATTCTGGTGCAGATATTGTAGATGTTGGCTTATCGTACCTTATTTGTAGGATGATTCTGGTGCAGATATTGTGGATGTTGGCTTGTCGTACCTTACTTGTAGGATGATTCTGGTGCAGATATTGTGGATGTTGGCTTGTCGTACCTTACTTGTAGGATGATTCTGGTGCAGATATTGTGGATGCTGGCTTGTCGTACCTTACTTGTAGGATGATTCTGGTGCAGATACGTGCATGCCAGCTTGCCGTACCTTACTTGTAGGATGATTCTGGTGCAGAAATTGTGGATGCTGGCTTGTCGTACCTTACTTGTAGGATGATTCTGGCGCAGATACGTGCATGCCAGCTTGCCGTACCTTACTTGTAGGATGATTCTGGTGCAGATATTGTGGATGTTGGCTTGTCGTACCTTACTTGTAGGATGATTCTTGTGCAGATATTGTGCATGCTGGCTTGTCGTACCTTACTTGTAGGATGATTCTGGCGCAGATACGTGCATGCCAGCTTGCCGTACCTTACTTGTAGGATGATTCTGGTGCAGAAATTGTGGATGCTGGCTTGTCGTACCTTACTTGTAGGATGATTCTGGCGCAGATACGTGCATGCCAGCTTGCCGTACCTTACTTGTAGGATGATTCTGGTGCAGATATTGTGGATGCTGGCTTGTCGTACCTTACTTGTAGGATGATTCTGGTGCAGATATTGTGGATGCTGGCTTGTCGTACCTTACTTGTAGGATGATTCTGGTGCAGATATTGTGGATGTTAGCTTGTCGTACCTTACTTGTAGGATGATTCTGGTGCAGATATTGTGGATGTTAGCTTGTCGTACCTTACTTGTAGGATGATTCTGGTGCAGATATTGTGAATGTTGGCTTGTCGTACCTTACTTGTAGGATGATTCAGGTGCAGATATTGTGGATGCTGGCTTGTCGTACCTTACTTGTAGGATGATTCTGGTGCAGATATTGTAGATGCTGGCTTGTCGTACCTTACCTGTAGGATGATTCTGGTGCAGATATTGTGGATGTTAGCTTGTCGTACCTTACTTGTAGGATGATTCTGGTGCAGATATTGTGAATGTTGGCTTGTCGTACCTTACTTGTAGGATGATTCAGGTGCAGATATTGTGGATGCTGGCTTGTCATACCTTACTTGTAGGATGATTCTGGTGCAGATATGTGCATGCTGGCTTGCCGTACCTTACTTGTAGGATGATTCTGGTGCAGATATTGTGGATGTTAGCTTGTCGTACCTTACTTGTAGGATGATTCTGGTGCAGATATTGTGAATGTTGGCTTGTTGTACCTTACTTGTAGGATGATTCAGGTGCAGATATTGTGGATGCGGGCTTGTCGTACCTTACTTGTAGGATGATTCTGGTGCAGATATTGTGCATGCTGGCTTGTCGTACCATACTTGTAGGATGATTCTGGTGCAGATATTGTGGATATTGGCTTGTCGTACCTTACTTGTAGGATGATTCAGGTGCAGATATTGTGGATGCTGGCTTGTCGTACCTTACTTGTAGGATGATTCAGGTGCAGATATTGTGGATGCTGGCTTGTCGTACCTTACTTGTAGGATGATTCAGGTGCAGATATTGTGGATGCTGGCTTGTCGTACCTTACTTGTAGGATGATTCTGGTGCAGATATGTGCATGCTGGCTTGCCGTACCTTACTTGTAGGATGATTCTGGTGCAGAAATTGTGGATGCTGTCTTGTCGTACCATACTTGTAGGATGATTCTGGTGCAGATATTTTGGATGCTGGCTTGTCGTACCTTACTTGTAGGATGATTCTGGTGCAGAAATTGTGGATGCTGTTTTGTCGTAGATTACTTGTAGGATGATTCAGGTGCAGATATTGTGGATGTTGGCTTTTCGTACCTTACTTGTAGGATGATTCTGGTGCAGATATTGTGGATGTTAGCTTGTCGTACCTTACTTGTAGGATGATTCTGGTGCATATATGTGTATGCTGGCTTGTCGTACCTTACTTGTAGGATAATTCTGGTGCAGATATGTGGATGTTGATTTGTCATACCTTACTTGAAGGGATGATTCCGCGCTTCTCTTCTATTGAATAATCATAATTAGTTGTCTGCTCACCAGAGACTTCATGTATATCACCCCAGAGACTCCATGTATATCACCCCCAGAGACGCCATGTATATCACCCAAGACACTCCATGTATATTACGCCAGAGACTCCATGTATATCACCCCAGAGACTCCATGTAAATCACACCAGAGACTCCATGTAAATCACACCAGAGACACCATGTATATCACGCCAGAGACTCCATGTATATCACGCCAGAGACTCCATGTATATCACACCAGAGACTCCATGTATATCACATCAGAGACTCCATGCATATCACGTCAGAGACTCCACGTATATCACGTCACAGACACCATGTATATCACGGCAGAGACTCCATGTATATTACGGCAGAGACTATATGTATATCAATTCAGAAACTCCATGTATATCACGCCAGAGACTCCATGTATATTACTCCAGAGACTCCATGTATATCACACCAGAGAATCCATGTATTTGACACAGGAGACTCCATGCATATCACGTCAGAGACTCCATGTATATCACGGCAGAGACTCCGTGTATATCACATCAGAGACTCCATATATATCACATCAGAGACTCCATGTATATCACGTCAGAGACTCCATATATATCACATCAGAGACTCCATGTATATCACGTCAGAGACTCCATGTATATCACGCCAGAGACTCCATGTATCTCACGTCAGAAACTCCATATATATCACATCAGAGACTCCATGTATATCACGCCAGAGACTCCATGTATATCACGCCAGAGACTCCATGTATATCACGCCAGAGACTCCATGTATATCACGCATTTTATACTCGTCAAATCTAAACTGAAACAAACAATGGATTTAGAAAACACTACATTCAGATTACAGGTTCATTACATATTACAAATTACAAAATTTTTTCCTTATTATTGCTTCAGAATATTTTTTTATTTCATATATGGTTGCTTGACTGGTGACTATGTTGCTTATGCTAAGTATATTTCATTCTTGAAAACATTTTACATTAAATTACCAGAAACTTTTATTTTAAATTTTGACTTTAGCTTGGCAAAAGATGATAAGAAGCTGAGTGTGACAAACTACGTAACATTAAAACAAACACACAAACTTCCTTGTATCAACAACAATGAAACTAACTGGAGGAATTTTGAAGAAAAAATCGGAGTCACTAATCATCTATGAAAAATACAAATACAATGCTTCATTTGCACATTTTCATATCTATTTTGTCATGTTTGTGTGCTTCATCAATGTGTGCTTCATCAATGTGTGCTTCATCAATGTGTGCTTCATCAATGTGTGCTTCATCAATGTGTGCTTCATCAGTGTGTGCTTCATCAATGTGTGCTTCATCAATGTGTGCTTCATCAATGTGTGCTTCATCAATGTGTGCTTCATCAATGTGTGCTTCATCAATGTGTGCTTCATCAGTGTGTGCTTCATCAGTGTGTGCTTCATCAATGTGTGCTTCATCAATGTGTGCTTCATCAGTGTGTGCTTCATCAATGTGTGCTTCATCAATGTGTGCTTCATCAATGTGTGCTTCATCAATCAATGTGCTTCATCAATGTGTGCTTCATGTGTGCTTCATCACTGTGTGCTTCATCAATGTGTGCTTCATCAATGTGTGCTTCATCAATGTGTGCTTCATCAGTGTGTGCTTCATCAGTGTGTGCATCATCAGTGTGTGCTTCATCAATGTGTGCTTCATCAATGTGTGCTTCATCAATGTGTGCTTCATCAATGTGTGCTTCATCAATGTGTGCTTCATCAATGTGTGCTTCATCAGTGTGTGCATCATCAGTGTGTGCTTCATCAATGTGTGCTTCATCAATGTGTGCTTCATCAATGTGTGCTTCATCAATGTGTGCTTCATCAATGTGTGCTTCATCAATGTGTGCTTCATCAATGTGTGCTTCATCAATGTGTGCTTCATCAATGTGTGCTTCATCAATGTGTGCTTCATCAATGTGTGCTTCATCAATTTGTGCTTCATCAATTTGTGCTTCATCAGTGTATGCTTCGTCAGTGTGTGCTTCATCAATGTGTGCTTCATCAGTGTGTGCATCATCAGTGTGTGCTTCATCAATGTGTGCTTTATCAATGTGTGCTTCATCAATGTGTGCTTCATCAATGTGTGCTTCATCAATGTGTGCTTCATCAATGTGTGCTTCATCAGTGTGTGCTTCATCAATGTGTGCATCAATGTGTGCTTCATCATGTGTGCAGTGTGTGCTTCATCAATGTGTGCTTCATCAATGTGTGTGTGCTTCATCAATGTGTGCTTCATCAATGTGTGCATCATGTTCCATCAATGTGTGCATCAATGTGTGCTTCATCAATGTGTGCTTCATCAATGTGTGCTTCATCAATCAATGTGTGCTTCATCAATGTGTGCTTCATCAATCATCAATGTGTGCTTCATCAATGTGTCATCAATGTGTGCATTGTGTGCTTCATCAATGTGTGCTTCATCAATGTGTGCTTCATCAATGTGTGTGCTTCATCAATGTGTGTGTTCATCATTGTGGTTTATCATGTGTGCTTCATCAATGTGTGCTTCATCAATGTGTGATTCATCAATGTGTGCTTCATCAATGTGTGCTTCATCAATGTGTGCTTCATCTTCATCAGTGTGTGCTTCATCAATGTGTGCATCATGTTCTTCATCAATGTGTGCTTCATCAATGTGTGCTTCATCAATGTGGGTTTCATCAATGTGTGCTTCATCAATGTGTGCTTCATCAATGTGTGCTTCATCAATGTATACTTCACTTCAATATGTGCTCAATGTATACATCATGCTTCATCAATGTGTGCTTCATCAATATGTGCTTCATCAGTGTGTCCGTCATCAATGTTTGTTTCATCAATGTGTGCTTCATCAATGTGTGCTTCATCAATGTGTGCTTCATCAATGTGTGCTTCATCAGTGTGTCCGTCATCAATGTTTGTTTCATCAATGTGTGCTTCATCAATGTGTGCTTCATCAATGTATGCTTCATCAATGTTTCATCAATGTATGCTTCATCAATGTGTGTATCATTTATGTGTGCTTCATCAGTGTGTGCTTCATCAGTGTGTGCATCATCAGTGTGTGCTTCATCAACGTGTGCTTCATAAATGTGTGCTTCATCAATGTGTGCTTCATCAATGTGTGCTTCATCAATGTGTGCTTTATCAATGTATACTTCACTAATATGTGCTTCATCAGTGTGTGTTTCATCAGTGTTCCATCAATGTGTGCTTCATCAATGTGTGCTTCATCAATGTGTGCTTCATCAATGTGTGCTTCATCAATGTGTGCTTCATCAATGTGTGCTTCATCAATGTGTGCTTCATCAGTGTGTGCTTCATCAATGTGTACATCATCAGTGTGTGCTTCATCAATGTGTGCTTCATCAGTGTGTGCTTCATCAATGTGTGCTTCATCAATGTGTGCTTCATCAATGTGTGCTTCATCAATGTGTGCTTCATCAATGTGTGCTTCATCAATGTGTGCATCATCAGTGTGTGCTTCATCAATGTGTGCTTCATCAATGTGTGCTTCATCAATGTGTGCTTCATCAATGTGTGCTTCATCAATGTGTGCTTCATCAATGTGTGCTTCATCAATGTGTGCTTCATCAATGTGTGCTTCATCAATGTGTGCTTCATCAATGTGTGCTTCATCAATGTATACTTCACCAATATGTGCTTCATCAATGTGTGCTTCATCAATGTGTGCTTCATCAATGTGTGCTTCATCAATGTATACTTCACCAATATGTGCTTCATCAATGTGTGCTTCATCAATGTGTGCTTCATCAGCTTCATCAATGTGTGTATCATTTATAATGTGTCCTTCATCAATGTATGCTTCATCAATGTGTGTATCATTTATGTGTGCTTCATCAGTGTGTGCTTCATCAATGTTTGTTTCATCAATGTGTGCTTCATCAGTGTTTGTTTCATCAATGTATACTTCATCAATATGTGCTTCATCAATGTGTGCTTCATCAGTGTGTGCTTCATCAATGTGTGCTTCATCAATGTGTGCTTCATCAATGTGTGCTTCATCAATGTGTGCTTCATCAATGTGTGCTTCATCAATGATGTGTCAATGTGTGCTTTATCAATGTGTGCTTCATCAATGTGTGCTTCATCAGTGTGTGCTTCATCAATGTGTGCTTCATCAATGTTCCATCAATGTGTGCTTCATCAGTGTGTGCTTCATCAATGTTCCATCAATGTGTGCTTCATCAATGTGTGCTTCATCAATGTGTGCTTCATCAATGTGTGCTTCATCAATGTGTGCTTCATCAATGTATACTTCACCAATATGTGCTTCATCAATGTGTGCTTCATCAATGTTCCATCAATGTGTGCTTCATCAATGTGTGCTTCATCAATGTGTGCTTCATCAATGTGTGCTTCATCAATGTGTGCTTCATCAATGTATCAGTGTGTGTTTCTTCATCAATGTGTGCAATATGTGCTTCATCAATGTGTGCTTCATCAATGTGTGCTTCATCAATGTGTGCTTCATCAATGTGTGCTTCATCAATGTGTGCTTCATCAATGTGTGCTTCATCAATGTGTGCTTCATCAATGTATACTTCACCAATATGTGCTTCATCAGTGTGTGCTTCATCAATGTTCCATCAATGTGTGCTTCATCAATGTGTGCTTCATCAATGTTCCATCAATGTGTGCTTCATCAGTGTGTGCTTAATCAGTGTTTCATCAATGTATGCTTCATCAATGTGTTTATCATTTATGTGTACTTCATCAGTGTGTTATTCATCAATGTTTGTTTCATCAATGTATACTTCATCAATATGTGCTTCATCAATGTGTGCCTCGTCAATGTGTGCTTCATCAATGTGTGCTTCATCAATATGTGCTTCATCAGTGTGTCCGTCATCAATGTTTGTTTCATCAATGTGTGCTTCATCAATGTGTGCTTCATCAATGTGTGCTTCATCAATGTGTGGTTCATCAATGTGTGGTTCATCAATGTGTGGTTCATCAATGTTTGTTTCATCAATGTGTGCTTCATCAATGTGTGCTTCATCAATGCGTGCTTCATCAATGTGTGGTTCATCAATGTGTGGTTCATCAATGTGTGGTTCATCAATGTGTGGTTCATCAATGTGTGGTTCATCAATGTGTGGTTCATCAATATGTGCTTCATCAGTGTGTCCGTCATCAATGTTTGTTTCATCAATGTGTGCTTCATCAATGTGTGGTTCATCAATGTGTGGTTCATCAATGTGTGGTTCATCAATGTGTGGTTCATCAATGTGTGGTTCATCAATGTGTGGTTCATCAATGTGTGGTTCATCAATGTGTGGTTCATCAATGTGTGGTTCATCAGTGTGTGGTTCATCAATGTGTGGTTCATCAATGTGTGGTTCATCAATGTGTGGTTCATCAATGTGTGGTTCATCAATGTGTGGTTCATCAATGTGTGGTTCATCAATGTGTGGTTCATCAATGTGTGGTTCATCAATGTGTGGTTCATCAATGTGTGGTTCATCAATGTGTGGTTCATCAATGTGTGGTTCATCAATGTGTGGTTCATCAATGTTTGGTTCATCAATGTGTGGTTCATCAGTGTGTGGTTTATCAGTGTGTGGTTCATCAATGTGTGGTTCATCAGTGTGTGGTTTATCAGTGTGTGGTTCATCAATGTGTGGTTCATCAATGTGTGGTTCATCAATGTGTGGTTCATCAATGTGTGGTTCATCAATGTGTGGTTCATCAATGTGTGGTTCATCAATGTGTGGTTCATCAATGTGTGGTTCATCAATGTGTGGTTCATCAATGTGTGGTTCATCAATATGTGGTTCATCAATGTGTGGTTCATCAATGTGTGGTTCATTAATGTGTGGTTCATCAATGTGTGGTTAATCAATGTGTGGTTCATGAATGTGTGATTCATGAATGTGTGGTTCATCAATGTGTGGTTCATCAATGTGTGGTTCATCAATATGTGGTTCATCAATGTGTGGTTCATCAATGTGTGGTTCATCAATATGTGGTTCATCAATGTGTGGTTCATCAATGTGTGGTTCATCAATGTGTGGTTCATCAATGTGTGGTTCATCAATGTGTGGTTCATCAATGTGTGGTTCATCAATGTGTGGTTCATCAATGTGTGGTTCATCAATGTGTGGTTCATCAATGTGTGGTTCATCAAAGTGTGGTTCATCAATGTGTGGTTCATCCATGTGTGCTTCATCAGTGTCAAACCAAACAATTCCTTGAACATAAATGTTAAGTGAGAGTGAAATCGTTCCAGAAAGTCTTACTTTACAAAGAGAAGAAAAATAACAGAGGGAGTGAAATAAATGATGCAGCAACTGGAAAGAAGCATAGGAAGAAAGAACATGGTTCTGAAAAAATTAATAAAAACAATTAAAACAAAAAATATTCATATATTCATCACGTAGGGTGTAAGTGTTGTTATATCAGTTGTTGAATCTGTGTTTCTCTGACTCATCGTTTATCCTACTCACACTCTCATTCCGTCCTCTCTATATCCCACTTTCTATCAGTACATCCTTTTACTTTCTTTATCTGAATATCAAAATCTCTCTTACTTGTTGTCTCCTTTTTCCTTTTAATCTATATGTTCTTCTCCTCCCTCTCTATGTCTTTCACAACTATTTTCTCTACGGTTAATCTCTCTGCTCTCTTCTTCTCTCTCCTTTTACAGCTCTCTCTCTTCGTTTACCTAACTGTTTGAATGTTCCCTTCATCCCTGACTCCATCTCTATTCCTCTTCATCGTTTTCCACCTCACTCTTCTTCGTTCTCCACCTCTCTCTTCTACGTCCTCTCCCTTTTTAGTGAAGATGTCTCCGAGGCAAAATTCGACCTATTCAACTTGGCGAAGTAATATAAACTTCACCATTACATTCAACTTTGCAAAACAACTTTTTTACGAACATTTTTAGGCGAGCATCGTGGATGTTGAAAATGAGGGAGATGCGGGTTCAAGTTGGGGGGTTGTGAAGGAAGATGGGAGTGAAGAGAGAGATAGAGAAATGAAGGGAAGAGTAGGGAAGAGGAGAGTTCATGGGCTGAGGATGAGAGAAGAGGGAAAAGAATAGGAGCATTATCTGAAACTGACTACAACGGGAAAGGAGACACTTCTGAAAGGAAGCAGGGATGAAAGAATGGAGAAAAATGGGAGGAAATTTTAGACAGAAGATATGGAAGGAAATAAATGAGAAGATGGAGAAAACAAGAGGATGTGGGATAAAGATTGAGAGGAGAGGAGGTAAATATCTGGTGAAAAAAAGGACTGGATAAAGATATGGATGATTTATGCTTCTACTGGAGACAGTAGAAGCATAGTTGCGAGAGTATGAAGCAGTGTTACTGTTCCAGTTAACATGTTATTTATAATTTATTAACACATCAGCTGTTTCCCACCAAGACAGGGTGGCCAGAAAATGAAAAACGTTCACCATCATTCGTTCCATCACTGTCTTGCCAAAGGTGTGGTTACACTACAGTGGTTACACTACATTAATACCCCTCCTTCAGAGAGCAGACACTGTGCTTCTCATCTCTAGGACTCAAGTCCGGCCTGCCGCTTTCCCTGAATCCCTTCATGAACATTACCCTGCTCACACTCCAACTGCACGTCAAGTCCTAAAAACCATTTGTCATCATTCACTCTTACCTAACACGCTCATGCATGCTTGCTGGAAGTCCATGCCCCTCGCACACAAGACCTTTTACACTCCCTCCCTCCAACTTTTCCTAGGCCGACCTCTACCCCGCCTGTACCTCAACTACAGATTTATACACTCTCGAGGTCATTCTATTTTGTTCCATCCAGTTAACAAATATACAGCTATATTTTACTTTTGCGTTCGTTACTTGGTGAGCGATCACCAGGTATCAAGTCATGATCACAATGACCTTCACTGAACATTATATTTATTGCTCTGTTACACACACACACACACACACACACACACACACACACACACACACACACACACACACACACACACACACACACACACACACACACACACACATACAAACACACACACACATACACAAACACACAGTCACACAGTCACGCAGACATGTTTTTAAGGCGTGCAGTAAATTCTATCAGTAAACAGTGGTAGTGACAACGTCAGTGAACAATCCTACGAGTGATAACCAAAGTTATTAGTTAAAAAAAGTAGAGAGAAAGCCTGAAATCATTAATATTTCAAAGTGTCAAACCGTTAAGAGCCTAGTAGGCACCTGTTGCCACACAGATTCAAATATACAAAGATCAAAGTGTGTGTGGAAGCGGGTGTTCAAGAATTACTAGCGTGAAATGTTGGGCACCATACAGTGAGAGTGAAAAAGCTAATAAGCAAAAGGAGAAAGGAAAAATAAAATGTATAAAAAGGGCAGGAGGAAGTAGGCCTGCTGAGGCAGTGACGTCACAACAGTTGTGTGTCATTATACATATAAAGTGTAACCACCGAATGTGAAGTGTATTCTATCATAAGTGAAAAGCGAAATCACTTGAGTATATGGTTATAAACATCACGAGTGAAGGATTTTCAAAATAGTATAGAAGGCCTATGTACGACGACTACATCACCAGCATCTGGCAATTTGTCATCGCGCCACTGCCAGCGCAAGTATTGCTCACCTATTGAGGTTGCATATTGTCAGATTCTGGTCTCTGCATCACTGTTAGATACTGGTCACTCACTCCTGCAAGCTATTACAGAATTAGAGTAGAAATAGCATAGATAACGTGAAGATAGGGTTGACGAGAGTGTAAGGAATAAAGCGGTCTAGCGAGGGATAACGTCAGACACTTGTTGAAGTTGAGACAAGCTAAATTTTACAACCTCCTTACTTTCTGCATTGTGTAAGAAGAATTGATAAGTGTTAGAATTACTATTGGTAAGTTTTAGAATTACTGGTATTATTACTGGTATTTATTAGCAGTATAAATACTTAGAAGTGGGGGCACACACACAAATAAACACACACACACACACACACACACACACAAACACACACACACACACACACAAACACACACACACAGGAACACGTGGTCAGGCACTTGTAAAAGCTGTAGTACACACACACACACACAGGATTTCACACTTTCCTGTAAACTGACCTGATAACCCTCCCTCTAACATTCCACTATCCACTACCCCCCCTCTCTTTCTCTCTCTCTCTCTCTCTCTCTCTCTCTCTCACTCTCAATACCTACTTTTTTTTTTTCTTTTTTTTTTTTTGCACAGGGTTTGACAAGGTTAAGGATCCGTAGCTTTATTGACATGCTATTTACAGGCTCTTCGAAGCACTTCACAGAGGCTATGTATGATGGTGATGCCCTGGACCCCTAATAGTTTATCTGAAGACGGAAAACGAGACGCACACAACCTGTGAAGTATCAAAATGGGATTTACAAACAAAAATTAGAGATCTGGCAACTAGTGAAATCAAAGAGTGACACTCAAATATTAGAAGACTTCAACCTCTACAACTACAAAGACGACACAGAACTAACAGTAGAAAACTTCAACAAATTAACTCGCTTCCTATGAAAACAACTCCTAGATGAGAACCCATACGATGTTACACTTTCATTCAGCAACTACTTCTGCATGGTCTTCTTCAACGACGACCTCATCAACAGCACAGACGCCCTACAACACGAGCACATCAGAGCTACAGTGCATCGCCACTTCAATACAAAGGTCTGGAGGATCTTCCTTATCGACCAACTATTTGATTAAGACAGCAGCACAGATTCGGAAACGTAAGCATATGATGTTTAAATATTATTTTATTCGATATGATGTTTATTAAACATGACTTCACATAAAAATACTACAGTACAACATTTACTGTTTCAGAGGTTCAAAACCCACAACACCCAGCTCACACTCACCAGTCACCTACGAACTGCCAATGGAACAACATGACCCAGCACCTCCCAACAACAAGAAACGAGGCAGTAATCCACACAATGAATTACATAATATATCTATGAGCGAACCTCCAGCATCTGACTGCAGCGTTGAAGACTTTTGCGAATACATTAGCAACGAAGTAGGAGTTCCTCCAGAATTTCAACCCACGTCTCCAAATCCACCAAGACCTAGATCACCAGAACAACTACATCCTGACATTGAAGATTGTATCCAGCAAGAAAACTCGCCAAGACTTTACCAATCTCCTTGTGAACCTCAAGAAGGACAACATTATATCTCCTAGATGGATAAAACTTATATGGACTTCAGGAAATCAAGGGACAGAGGATTACAACATTCAAACCAAACAAGCTCCAATGGAAGACATACTCCTAGGAGAAATGGCAACACGGGAACCTTATCAAAGTCCAATCCAACAAGTCCCACCAAATATGAAACTCTTAGAGGAAGTCCATCTCTTCACTGTAAACGACGACTGTTTACTACTCCAAGCCCTAGAAGCAGAGAAAAACAAGGAAAACAACCAACCACAAATAGATATTCTCCAACAAGCAATAAACGAAGCAGATCTCCAAGACCTTCAATAAGTGGACATACTTCAACAAGCACTAGAAGAAGCAGAAATCCATCTCCACGACATCACTCTCCAAACAATAAACGACAGAAACAAGACAGCACCAAACCTACCAACTCTCCTCAAGGGCCTCCCAATGGACAAGACAAAATGGACTCAGGGAGGTTGGGATCGAGTGAAAATGATCAACCAATGGAAGAAGAACATGACGACTACGCAACTTTCATTATCAGAACAAAACTAGTTCCGAAGGGAGGAAAACAGCCAAGATTCACCCTCACGAACCACAACGACCACTGGCACATCACCTTCAAAACGAAGTATAACAACACTGCAAAAATCAGAACAACAATCTGCAACTTCCTCCAATTCAACGACGCAGCAAGAACTGAAGCAACAGCAACAACAACTATTGTCAGATCTGTTAGAAAGTGGAGTCTATACCTTATCAGATACGGTGTGGAAAGAGTCTCGTATTTTGGTTCTGGCCATTCCCTCTACAGAAAACTCATCAACTACTTCCAAAACACAACGGACTCAGTAGATGGACCCTGTCCATACATGGAATGAAAGCGACAAGAACGTAAAGCAAAACATCCTGAAAAAGCAAGTGAATATGACTACATCCAAAATATTATACAGAAAAAGAAAGTGACAAGAATAACTCAGCTACTGAAAAAATGAACACAAGACGAATTCCGTTTCATGTACGGAACTCTCGGTTCTTCACATAAATATAAATTATGTGCAGCGTTAATGTATACTAACATTGAAACAAGTCAAAACAACAACTTCAAAACATTAGTTGAATCATTAGAAACAGCTTCACAACAACAACCAAAAGAAATAAACATGAAATGTTTGGAATATCTCTACAAAGAAAATGACATTAATAGTGTATATCTCTAAGCTTGGATTACTATCATTGCTGAAAAAATTTCAATAAAATAAATACTCTAGTGCTCAAAGGACCAACAGGGAGAGGAAAATCTCTCATGCGTCATCAGATAAACTATTAGGGGTCCAGGGCATCACCATCATATATAGCCTCTGTGAAGCGCTTCGCAAACAACCAATCAGAAATTTGATGGGCGTGTCCCGCTGCGCGGGTGTGATGTGAGATTCAGATTAACTCTTAGGGGTCCAGGGCATCACTATCATATATAGGCTCGGTGAAGTGCTTCGCAGAGGTTATATATGATGGTGATGCCCTGGACCCCTAACAGTTTATCTGAAGACGGAAAACGAGACGCACACAACCTGTTAAGTATCAAAATGGGATTTACAAACAAAGGTTAGAAATCTGGCAACTAGTGAAATCAAAGAGTGTTGATCAAATATTAGAAGACTTCAACCTCTACAAATACAAAGACGACACAGAACTAACGGTAGAAAACTTCAACAAATTAACTCCCATTGTACGAAAACAACTCCTAGATGAGAACCCATACGATGTCGCACATTCATTCAGCAACTACTCTGCATGGTCTTCTTCAACGACGACTTCATAACAGCACAGACGCCCTACAACACGAGCACATCAGAGCTACAGTGCATCGCCACTTCAATACAAAGGACTGGAGGATCTTCCTTATCGACCAACTATTTGATTAAGACAGCAGCACAAATTCTGAAACGTAAGTATATGATGTTTAAATATTATTTTACAAGTTGTGATGTTTATTAAACATCATTTCACATAAAAATACTACAGTACATCATTTTGTGTTTCAGAGACTCAAAACTCACAACACCCGAATCACACGCACCAGTCATCTTCGAACTGCCAATGGAACAACATGATCCAGCAGCTCCAGACAACAAGATACGGGACAGTAATCCACACAAGGAATTACATAATATATCTCAGAGCGAACCTCCAGCACATGACTGCAGCGTTGAAGACTTTTGCGAATATATTAGCAACGAAGTCGGAGTTCCTCCAGAATTTCAACCCACGTCTCGAAATTCATCAAGACCTAGATCACCAGAACAACTACTTCCTGAAATTGAAGATTGTATCCAGCCAGAAAACTCGCCAAGACTTTACCAATCTCCTTGTGAACCTCAAGAACGACAACATTATATCGCCAAGATGGATAAAACTAATATGGACTTCAGGAAATCAAGGGACAGAGGATCACAACATACAAACCAAACAAGCTCAAATGGAAGACATACTCCTAGGAGAAATGGCAACACGGGAACCTCATCAGAGTCCAATCCAACAAGTCCCATCAGATCTAAAACTCTTAGAGGAAATCCATCTCCTCACTGTAAACGACGACTATTTACTACTCCAAGCTCTAGAAGCAGAGGAAAGCAAGGAGAACAACCAACCAGAAATAGATATTCTTCAACAAGCGCTAAACGAAGCAGATCTCCAAGACTTTCAACCAGTGGACATACTTCAACAAGCACTAGAAGAAGCAGAAGTCCCTCTCCGTCTTCAGATAAACTATTAGGGGTCCAGGGCATCACCATCTTATATAGCCTTTGTGAAGCGCTTCGCAGAGGCTATATAATATATAGTTTATCTGAAGACGGACAACGATACGGACACAACCTGTGACGTATCAAAATGGGATTTACAAAATAACAGTTAGAAGTCTGGCAACTAGTGAAATCAAAGAGTGATGCTCAAATATTAGAAGACTTCAACCTCTACAACTACAAAGAGGACACAGAGCTAACAGTAGAAAACCAGAACAAATTAACTCGCTTCCTACGAAAACAACTCCTAGATGAGAACCCATACGATGTTACACTTTCATTCAGCAACTACTTCTGCATGGTCTTCTTCAACGACGACTTCATCAACAGCACAGACGCCCTACAACACGAGCACATCAGAGCTACAGTGCATCGCCACTTCAATACAAAGGACTGGAGGATCTTCCTTATCGACCAACTATTTGATGAAGACAGCAGCACAGATTCTGAAACGTAAGTATATGATGTTTAAATATTATTTTATGCGATTTTGGTTGAAGGGAGCGACGGATGATTGGTTTGTTCCGTCTCTGGGGATGCGTAGTTCAAGATATATGAAGAGCTTACATTGAAATCGGCAGGAGAACTTCATTATTTTACCTGTGTAGTCTTTAACAGTGGTCATATGCATGAAGAATGTTGTTTGATGTTTGCATTGTTATGTTGGACTACTGCTTGTTTGTCTCCTAAGGTGAAGGCCATGTTTCCTCCCCAGAGTGGTAGTCTGTTTACTCCTAATGCTCCTCCTCGTTTGAACCATACGTGGAATTGTTCCATTGAGTCAAAGTGGTTTATAATGTATCCAGGAGATGTTGCACCTGTTGCAATCGTATCTTTTGCTGGGTTTTCCAATATTTCTGTTATAGTTGTTTCTGGAAAGGTAATTTGGTCTAATGTGTGGTTTGTGTCGAAGATTTCCGTATATGGTGTTTTATTGAATGTTGATTTTTCTACTGCTGTTTCACCTTCTGTTGTTAGTTCGTGCCGTAGTGGAATCATTGAGTGAAATGTAACTCCTGCTTTGTGAACTTTAAATCTATATTTTTCAGTCATTGTTGCGAATGTGGACCATCGTATTGTGTCTGTGCTTCTTCGTCGAACCCTTTGCAAGCGAGGTAGAATTCTAAAGCGTCAAGAGGCAAGAAAAAGACAGATTTGGAATCATCAAGTGATGAGATTTCATAGTAGCGTCTCTGGTGAATCGGTACGTGAATTGACGATGGTGATAGCTTTATAGATCTATATTGGTCTATGTAGGCATCACCTTCACCGTGCCCGGCTTCGCTTTCGTGATTGTCTTCTGCTTTACGTTTCTTTCTCGGCGTACCGGTTGAGTGTGCCATTTTCTTTTACTTCTTGGATGTATATGTCTATTTGGTTTTTATACTTCTTGAAAAGGCCGAGGAAGTCGTCGGAGCCTATGTCTCCTGGTGGGGCTTGTAGGATGAACTGGTGTTGTGATCTATCGCTCAAGCCTTTTATTTCTTTTAGTAGGGTAAAGGTCTTCGTCCTTGAGTACAGAGCGTTGTCGTCTGATGGATCGAGCAATACATCAAGTTCTTTGTTTGTGCTGATGAAGATTGGGAAACGTTCAAGTGGTTCTGGTTCATAGTGTTTGACATTTATTTCGAATGTTGCTCCTTCGAGAAGTAGCTTAAAGTCGTCTACTAGTTGTAGACTTATCATCAGGTCTTCAAACAGTGCATAGTTCTTGTTTAGAAGGTTCTGGAAATGAAATTGACTTGCGTCACCCCTTCGAGTGACTACACTTTTGTTTAGGTTGTTGAAAATTGTTGTTAATATTAGTGACTTTCCACTTCCTGTTGGTCCTTCTAGCATAAATGTATTTATTTTATTGAATTATTTTTCAGCAATATTTATGTTATATTTGTGTATAGATATTCTAACCCCTTCATGTTAGTTTGCCTTGGTTCACGTTTTGAAGCGAGTTCTAATGCTTCTATTAATGTTTTTGTACTGTTATGTTGACTTGTTTCTATGTTTGTGTGCATGAACACTGCACCGAGTTTGTCTTTGTAAGAAAATCTAAGTGTACCGTTCATGAATCTAAATTCGTCTGGTGTTAAGTTTTTCAGTAGTTGTGTCACAGTTGCTGCTTTTTTCTTTTTATAAGAGCTTGGATGTAATCATATTTAGTCGCTTTTTCTGGTTGTCTTGTTTTTCTGTCTTGACGTTTTGCTTCCATGTATGGGCATGGGCCATCTACGCTGTCCGTTATTTTTTTGAAGTAGTTGATGAGTTTTCTGTTTATGGTATGGCCAGCACCAAAATACGTGATTGTTTCCACTCCGTATCTAATAAGGCATAGAACCCATTTTCTGATAGAGCGGATAACAGTTGTTGTTGCTGTTGCTTCTGTTCTTGCTGCGTCATTGAGCTGGACAAAGTTGCAGATTGTTGTTCTGATTCTTGCTGTGTTGTTATAGCTCATTTTGAACGTGATGTGCCAGTGGTCGTTGTGGTTTGTGAGGGTAAAGTTTGGTTGTTTTCCTCCCTTTGGTGTTGGTTTTGTTCTGATCATGAATGTTGCGTAGTCGTCATGTTCTCCTTCCATTGGTTGATCATCTTCACTCTTTTCCAGTCTCCCTGAGTCCATTTGGTCTTGTCCAGTGGGAGGCCTTTGAGGAGTGTTGGAAGATTTGGTGTTGTTTTGTTTCTGTCGTTTTGTTGTTGGACTGTGATGCCGTGGAGATGTATTTCTGCTTCTTGCAGGGCTTTTTTTTGGGGGTATCTATTTCTTCCAACAGCTGGAGATCGGCGTCGTTTATTGCTTGTTGTAATATGTCTTGTGGTTGTTGATTTTCCTTGTTTTCCTCTGCTTCTAAGGCTTGGAGTAGTAAATAGCCGTCGTTTACATTTAATAGGTGTATTTCTTCCTGGAGTTTGAGGTTTGATGGGACATGTGGGATTTGACTCTGGTGTGGTTCTCTCGTTGGCATGTCTCCTAGGAGAATATCTTCCAGTGGGGCTTGTTTCAGTTGGATGTTGTAGTCCTCTATCCCTTGGTTGCCTGTTGCCCATATTAGTTTTACCCATTTTAGTGAAATAATGTTGTCTTTCTTGAAGTTCACAAGTAAGTTCGTGAAGTCTTGGCGTGTTTTCGAGCTGGAAACGTTCTTCAGCGTCAGATGGTAGTTGTTTTGGAGATCTAGATCTTGGTGAAGTTGGAGACGGGGACTGAATTTCTGGAGAAATTCCGACTTAGTCGCTAGTATATTCGCAAATGTTATCAAAGCAGCTGTAAGATGTTGAAGGTTGGCTCTGAGATATATTGTGTAGTTTCTCTGGTGGATTATGGTCCCGTTTCTTGCTTTCGGGAGTTCCGGTGTCATGTTGTTCCTTGGAGTGCTGAATGGTGACTGGTTGCTGTTGTTCTGGTGTTGGTGGTTTTGAGTTCCTGCAAAAGAGAGATGTGATGTTCTGCAAATATTTTTTGTGAAGTGATGTTTAATAAACATTACGTCAGTTAAAAGTTTTGTTTAACATCAAATACTTACATTTCAGAATCTGATGTGCTGTCTCCATCAAATACGTCGTCGATAAGGATGATCCTCCAGCTCTTTTTATTGAAGTGGCGATGGACTGTAGCTTTGAGTAGTGTAGTGATTGCTGATTTGTAATTCATAGTGAGGTTAAGGTTGTTTAGGCAACCAGGAACCATTAGCGAATTACATCGCGCACCCCTTCCCCCTCTGGCGGGCAGGGGCGAAACTAGTTCTTGGTGTCTGACTTGTTCAAATTTCTACTCCTGGTAGTATTGACCTTACCTGGTGTGGGTTGAAGTTTGGAGAGTCACTTCACCTCCACTCTTCTTCTAATCAGGTAGGGTGATCTACCAGGAGTATTACTGTTTGTTCCTTTCTTTTGTTTGATGGTTACCAGTAATGATTTTGGCATTTATCACTCTTTTCCATTCTTAAATGTTATATTATCATGACCATTGGTAACCAGTTTATTTTTTCTTATTACCAGCTCTGTTCCTGGCGTGGTCATCCAGGATAGACGCCAGATAAAGGAGCAAGACATTTGTTAATGGGACTTATTAACAATTATTAGACTAGTACCAGCCCTTATTTTACTTGTGGTGCTCCAAGAGGTAGAGGAGATTCCAAAACATCGGACTATCACCATCCGCCCAGGATAACCTATATTAATATCAGAAGATCTGTCCAGGGCCTTACCTACTCCTGCCCAACTACAACAACCAAAGGCCATTTTTTTTATTATATTTAAATTTTAAGCAAAATCCTGAAAAGTCATTATTCTTATTTTTCCTAGTCGTTTCTTTCTTTATTTTTCCATTAGTTTTTTGTTCAGATGGAAGGCGTTCCACTGACACACACACACACACACACACATTATATATATATATATATATATATATATATATATATATATATATATATATATATATATATATATATATATATATATATATATATATATATATATATATATATATATAATATTATTGTAACCAGGAACGAGTGGTATTGATCCATAACAAAACTGTGACTAGCCAAGGACTCGAACCCATGTTGTTTTGACCAGCCTCATGTTGAGCGAAAACACATAACGCTCTTACACAAGACCACGCAATCCTACCTTGGTCCGAGGACATACGGTTCCTAGGTGGCGCTCGAACTGCAATAAGCTCGTTATTCAAAAGAATATTTACCAGGTTTTAATTATCAACTTCACACACTAGAGGATGTTGAACTCACTCACCCAAGAATTTTCACTTGAAAGCACTTTTGAAAAGAGGCCTTCGTGTTAAGTTTTATAACAGTTAAATTTTTAAAACTCAGCAAGTTTGAGCTCCTTAAAAACGTTCGATAACTGTCAGATTTTTCTGAACAAAATTGCTCGGAGGCAGGTTCGTTCGAGGTCTCGTACTTTTAAACACACACTTTTACACACACACTTTTACACACACACTTTTACACACACACACACACACACACACACACACACACACCGACAGGAGATCCCAGACCCAGGAAGATCGAATACAGCCTCCCTCACAACTTCTTATAGAAGCCCCCAACCAGGTCAACCCCAGTGCAGCCAAACACTCTAAACCAAAACACCCGTGCCATATCCAATGCCCCCACCCACTGCATTACAAACTCCACCCCCACAGCAACCACCCATAGTTCCTTACCAGGTCTCCCACTTCCCCAATCCCAATATACCTCCCAGACCACAGTCTTAGAAAAGAAGTTGAAGGTGTGGTATACAAATGCAGATGGAATAACAAATAAGTATGACGAGTGGCATGAAAGAATCAAGGAGACAACCCAAGACATAATAGCACTCACAGAAACAAAACTCACCAGAATAATAAGAGATTCAATCTTTCCATCCGGATATCAAATCCTCAGGAAAGACAGAGGGAGGATGCACTGCTCATTAAAAACCAGTGGGGTTTTGAGAAAATGGAAGGAATGGATGACACGGGCGAAAGGGACTACGTAGAATGAACAATCCAGTCTGAGGGACATAAGGTGATAATTGCAGTAATGTACAACCCACCACAGAACTGCAGGAGGCCAAGAGAAGAATGCTATGAGAGAAACAGAGCAATGGTCGACACACTAGCCGAGGTGGCCAGGAGAGTGCACATGGGGGGAAGCAAAGTTACTAGTTATGGGTGATTTCAATCATAAGGAGATTGACTGGGAAAACCTGGAGCCCGGTTGGGGTCCCGTAACATGGAGAGCCAAGATGATGGATGTGGTACTGGAAAACCTTATGCATCAACATCTTAGAGACACTACCAGAGAGAGAGAGGAGAGGATGAACCTGCAAGACTGGACCTTGTATTCACCTTGAGTAGTTCGAACATAGAGAATATCATGTATGAAAGGCCCCTGCGAGCTAGTGATCATGTGGTTCAGTGCTTCGACTATATAGTTGAGCTCCAAGTGGAGAGAGTAGCAGGAATAGGTTGGGAAAAACCAAACTACAAAAAAGGGAACTACTCAGGCATGAGGAGCTTCCTGCAAGACATTCAGTGGGAGAGGGAACTGACAGGAAAACCAGTACAAGGAATGATGGACTATGTGGCAACAAAATGCAAGGAGGCAGAGGAGAGGTTTGTTCCCAAGGGAAACAGAAATAATGGGAAGGACAGAACGAGTCCTTGGTTCACCCAAAGGTGTAGGGAGGCAAAAACTAGGTGTACTAGAGAATGGAAAAGGTACAGAAGACAGAGGACTCGGGAAAATAAAGACAATAGCCGAAGACCCAGAAACGAATATGCGCAGATAAGAAGGGAGGCTCAGTGACAATATGAAAATGACATAGCAACGAAAGTCAAGTCTGACCCGAAGCTGTTGTACAGCCACATCAGGAGGAAAACAATAGTCAAGGACCAGGTAATCAGACTGAGGAAGGGTGATGGGGAGTTCACAAGAAACGACCGAGAGGTATGTCAGGAGCTCAACACGAGATTTAAAGAAGTATTTATAGTGGAATCAAGTAGGACTCCAGGAAATCAGAACAGGGGGGTACACCAGCAAGTGCTGGATGAGGTACATATAACCAAGGAGGAGGGGAAGAAGCTGTTATGCGAACTTGACACCTCAAAAGCGGTGGGACCAGACATCTCTCCGTGGGTCCTTAAAGAGGGAGCAGAGATACTGTGTGTGCCATTAACAAAGATCTTAAACACATTTGAAACTGGGCAACTGCCTGATGTATGGAAGATGGGAAATGTAGTCCCAATTTTTAAAAAGGGAGACATACATGAGACACTGAACTACAGACCTGTATCACTAACGTGTATAGTATGCAAGGTCATGGAGATCATCATCAGGAGGAGAGTGGTGGAGCACCTGGAAAGAAACAAGTGTATAATTGACAACCAGCACAGTTTCAGGGAAGGAAAATCCTGTGTCACAAACCTACTAGAGTTTTATGACAAGGTGACAGAAGTAAGACAAGAGAGAGAGGGGTGGATCGACTGCATTTTTTTGGACTGCAAGAAGGCCTTCAACACAGTTCCTCACAAGAGGTTACTGCAAAAGCTAGAGGATCAGGCAAAATGGATCAGAGAATACGTGACGAGGTGTCAGAGTGGGCGCCTGTGACAAGCGGGGTTCCACAGGGGTCAGTCCTAGGACCTGTGCTGTTCTTGGTATATGTGAACGACATAACGGAAGGGATAGACTCAGAAGTGTCCTTGTTTGCAGGTGATGTGAAGTTAATGAGAAGAATCAAATCGGATGAGGATCAGGCAGGACTACAAAGAGACCTGGACAGGCTACATGCCTGGTCCAGCAACTGGCTCCTTGAGTTTAACCCTGCCAAATGCAAAGTCATGAAGATTGGGGAAGGGCAAAGTAGACCGCAGACACAATATAGTTTAGATTGCCAAAGACTGCAAACCTCACTCAAGGAAAAAGATCTGGGGGTGAGTATAACACCGAGCATATCTCCTGAGGCGCACATCAATCAGATAGCTGCTGCAGCATACGGGCGCCTGGCAAACCTACGGATAGCCTTCCGATACCTCAGTAAGGATTCGTTCAAGACTCTGTATACCATTTACGTCAGGCCCATACTGGAGTATGCAGCACCAGTTTGGAATCCACACCTAGTCAAGCACGTCAAGAAATTAGAGAAAGTGCAAAGGCTTTCAACAAGACTAGTCCCAGAGCTACGGGGATTGTCCTACGAAGAAAGGTTGAAGGAAATCGGCCTGACGACACTCGAGGACAGGAGGGTCAGGGGAGACATGATAACGACATATAAAATACTGCACGGAACAGACAAGGTGGACAAAGACAGGATGTTCCAGAGAAGGGACACAGACACAAGAGGTCACAATTGGAAGTTGAAGATTCAGATGAATCAAAGGAATGTTAGGAAGTATTTCTTCAGTCATAGAGTAGTCAGGCCGTTGAATAGCCTAGAAAGTGACGTAGTGGAGGCGGGAACCATACATAGTTTTAAGGCGAGGTATGATAAAGCTCATGGGGCAGGAAGTGAGAGGACCTAGTAGCAATCAGCGAAGAGGCCAGGCCAGGAGCTATGAATCGACCCCTGCAACCACAAATAGGTGAGTACAAATAGGTAAGTACACAGAGGGGAGGATGAGCCAGCAAGACTGGATCTTGTGTTCACCCTGAGTAGTTCGGACATTGAGGACATCACTTACGAGAGGCCCCTTGGAGCTAGCGATCACGTGGCTCTGAGTTTTGATTATATAGTAGAGTTACAAGTGGAGAAGGAAACAGGAACTGAATGGGAAAAGCCAAACTACAAAAGTGGGGACTACGCAGGTATGAGGAACTTCCTGCAGGAGGTTCAGTGTGACAGAGACCTGGTAGGAAAATCAGTAAACGAGATGATGGAATATGTGGCAACAAAGTGCAAGGAGGCAGAGGAAAGGTTTGTTCCCAAGGGAAACAGAAATAAAAGGAAGACTAAAGCGAGTCCTTGGTTTACCCGAAGGTGTAGGGAGGCAAAAACTAAGTGCACCAGAGAATGGAAAAGGTACAGGAGGTAAAGGACCCAGGAAAATAAGGAGATTAGTAGAAGAGCCAGAAACGAGTACGCACAGATAAGGAGGGAGGCCAAGCGACAGTACGAAAACGACATAGCATCGAAAGTCAAATCTGACCCGAAACTGCTGTATAGCCACATTAGGAGGAAGACAACAGTCAAAGACCAGGTGACAAAGCTGAGGAAAGAAGGTGAGTACAAGACACGATCAAGAGGTATGCGAAGAGCTCAACATGAGATTTAAGGAAGTATTTACAGTGGAGACATTCAGGCCTCTCGGGGGGCAGATCAGATGGGGACACCAGCAAGGAATGTACCAACAAGTGTTGGATGACATACATGCAGATGAGGAGGGGGTGAAGAAACTGCTAAGGGACATCGATACCTCAAAGGCAATGGGACCGGACATCTCCCCGTGGGTCCTTAGAGAGGTAGCGGATATGTTGTGTGTGCCACTTACCACAATCTGCAACACGTCCCTGGAAACTGGGCAACTACCTGAGGTAAGGAAGACGGCAAATGTAGTTCCCATTTTTAAAAAAGGAGACAGAAAAGAGGCACTAAACTATAGACCTGCGTCACTGACGTGTATAGTATGCAAAGTTATGGAGAAGATTATCAGGAGGAGAGTGGTGGAGCATCTGAAACGGAACAAGAGTATAAACGCCAACCAGCATGGATTCATGGAAGGAAATTCCTGTGTCACACACCTTCTGGAGTTTTATGATAAAGTAACAGAACTAAGACACGAGAGAGAGGGGTGGGTTGATTGCGTCTTCTTGGGCTGCAAGAAGGCCTTTGACACAGTTCCTCACAAGAGATTAGTGCAGAAGCTAGAGGATCAGGCTCATATAACAGGAAGGGCACTGCAATGGATCAGAGAATACCTGACAGGAAGGCAACAACAAGTCATGGTACGTAATGATGTATCACAAAGGGTATCTGTGACGAGCGGGGACCCACAGGAGTTGGTCCTAGGACCAGTGCTATTTTTGGTATATGTGAACGACATGATGGAAGGGTTGGACTCAGAAGTGTCCCTGTTCGCAGACGATGTGAAGTTAAGGAGGAGAATTAAATCAAATGAGGACCGGGCAAGACTTCAAAGAGACCTGGACAGACTGGACACCTGGTCCAGCAACTGGCTTCTCGAATTTATTAACCGCCAAATGCAAAGTCATGAAGATAGGGGAAGGGCAAACAAGACCGCAGACAGAGTATAGGCTAGGTGGCCAAAGACTACAAACCTCGCTCAAGGAGAAAGATCTTGGAGTGAGTATAACACCGAGCATGTCTCCGGAAGCACACATCAACCAGGTAACTGCTGCAGCATATCAGCGCCTGCCAAACCTGAGAACAGCGTTCCGATACCTTAATAAGGAATCGTTCAAGGCACTGTACACCGTTTACGTCAGGCCCATACTGGAGTATGCAGCACCTGTTTGGAACCCGCACTTGATAAAGCACGTCAAGAAACTAGAGAAAGTGCAAAGGTTTGCGACAAGGTTAGTTCCAGAGCTAAGGGGAATGTCTTATGAAGAAAGGTTAAGAGAAATCGGCCTGACGACACTAGAGGACAGGAGGGTCAGGGGAGACATGATAACGACTTATAAAATACTGTGCAGAATAGACAAGGTGGACAAAGACAGGATGTTCCAGGGAGGGGACACAGAAACAAGAGGTTACAATTGGAAGCTGAAGACACAGATGAGTCAGAGAGATATTAGGAAGTATTTCTTCAGTCATAGAGTTGGCAGGCAGTGGAACAGCCTAGAAAGTAATGTAGTGGAGGCAGGAACCATACATGGCGGGGCCAAGAGCTAGGAATCGACCCCTGCAACCACAAATAGGTGAGTACACACAAACACATACACACACACACACACACACACACACACACACACACACCTGAACGGGGTTCAGTGGGACAGAGAACTGGCAGGGAAGCCAGTTAATGAGATGATGGAATATGTAGCAACAAAATGCAAGGAGGCTGAGGAGAGGTTTGTACCCAAGGGTAAAAGGAATAATGAAAAAGCCAGGATGAGCCCATGGTTTACCCAAAGGTGCAGGGAGGCAAAAACCAAGTGTGCTAGGGAATGGAAGAAATATAGAAGGCAAAGGACCCAGGAGAATAAGGAGAACAGTCGTAGAGCCAGAAACGAATATGCACATATAAGAAGGGAGGCCCAAAGACAATATGAAAATGACATAGCAGCGAAAGCCAAATCTGACCCAAAACTGTTGTACAGCCACATCAGGAGGAAAACAACAGTCAAGGACCAGGTAATCAGGCTAAGGAAGGAAGGAGGAGAGACAACAAGAAATGACCGTGAAGTATGTGAAGAACTCAACAAGAGATTCAAAGAAGTGTTCACAGAGGAGACAGAAGGGACTCCAGAAAGACGGAGAGGTGGGGCACACCACCAAGTACTGGACACAGTGCACACAACCGAGGAAGAAGTGAAGAGGCTTCTGAGTGAGCTAGATACCTCAAAGGCAATGGGGCCAGATAACATCTCCCCATGGGTATTGAGAGAGGGAGCAGAGGCGCTATGTGTACCCCTAACAACAATATTCAATACATCTATCGAAATAGGGAGATTGCCTGAGGCATGGAAGACAGCAAATGTAGTCCCAATCTTTAAAAAAGGAGACAGACATGAAGCATTAAACTACAGACCAGTGTCACTGACATGTATAGTATGCAAAATCATGGAGAAGATTATCAGGAGAAGAGTGGTGGAACACCTAGAAAGGAACGATCTCATCAACAGCAGCCAACATGGTTTCAGGGACGGGAAATCCTGTGTCACAAACCTACTGGAGTTCTATGACATGGTGACAGCAGTAAGACAAGAGAGAGAGGGGTAGGTGGATTGCATTTTCTTGGACTGCAAGAAGGCGTTTGACACAGTTCCACACAAGAGATTGGTGCAAAAACTGGAGGACCAAGCAGGGATAACAGGGAAGGCACTACAATGGATCAGGGAATACTTGTCAAAAAGACAGCAGCGAGTCATGGTACGTGGCGAGGTGTCAGAGTGGGCACCTGTGACCAGCGGGGTCCCGCAGGGGTCAGTCCTAGGACCAGTGCTGTTTCTGGTATTTGTTAATGACATGACGGAAGGAATAGACTCTGAGGTGTCCCTGTTTGCAGATGACGTGAAGTTGATGAGAAGAATTCACTCGATCGAAGACCAGGCAGAACTACAAAGGGATCTGGACAGGCTGCAGACCTGGTCCAGCAATTGGCTCCTGGAGTTCAATCCCACCAAGTGCAAAGTCATGAAGATTGGGGAAGGGCAAAGAAGGCCGCAGATGGAGTACAGTCTAGGGGGTCAGAGACTACAAACCTCACTCAAGGAAAAAGATCTTGGGGTGAGTATAACACCAGGCACATCTCCTGAAGCGCACATCAACCAAATAACTGCTGCAGCATATGGGCGCCTAGCAAACCTCAGAACAGCATTCCGACATCATTCAGGACCCTGTACACCGTGTACGTTAGGCCCATATTGGAGTATGCGGCACCAGTTTGGAACCCACACCTAGCCAAGCACGTGAAGAAACTAGAGAACGGGCAAAGGTTTGCAACAAGACTAGTCCCAGAGCTAAGAGGTATGTCCTACGAGGAGAGGTTAAGGAAAATCAACCTGACGACACTGGAGGACAGGAGAGATAGGGGGGACATGATAACGACATACAAAATACTGAGAGGAATTGACAAGGTGGACAAAGACAGGATGTTCCAGAGATTGGACACAGTAACAAGGGGACACAGTTGGAAGCTGAAGACACAGATGAATCACAGGGATGTTAGGAAGTATTTCTTCAGCCTCAGAGTAGTCAGTAAGTGGAATAGTTTGGGAAGCGATGTAGTGGAGGCAGGATCCATACATAGCTTTAAGCAGAGGTATGATAAAGCTCACGCTTCAGGGAGAGTGACCTAGTAGCGATCAGTGAAGAGGCGGGGCCAGGAGCTCGGACTCGACCCCCGCAACCTCAACTAGGTGAGTACAACTATGTGAGTACACACACACACACATACATATATATATATACATATATATATACATATATATACATACATAAATATATATATATATATATATATATATATATATATATATATATATATATATATATATATAATAATTTATATATATATATATATATATATATATATATATATATATATATATATATATATATATATATATATATATATATACCTTTATTTATTATCACACTGGCCGATTCCCACCAAGGCAGGGTGGCCCGAAAAAGAAAAACTTTCACCATCATTCACTCCATCACTGTCTTGCCAGAAGGGTGCTTTACACTACAGTTTTTAAACTGCAACATTTACACCCCTCCTTCAGAGTGCAGGCACTGTACTTCCCATCTCCAGGACTCAAGTCCGGCCTGCCGGTTTCCCTGAACCCCTTCATAAATGTTACTTTGCTCACACTCCAACAGCACGTCAAGTATTAAAAAACATTTGTCTCCATTCATTCCTATCAAACACGCTCACGCATGCCTGCTGGAAGTCCAAGCCCCTCGCACACAAAACCTCCTTTACCCCCTCCCTCCAACCTTTCCTAGGCCGACCCCTTCCCCGCCTTCCTTCCACTACAGACTGATACACTCTTGAAGTCATTGTTCGCTCCATTCTCTCTACATGTCCGAACCACTTCAACAATCCTTCCTCAGCCCTCTGGACAACAGTTTTGGTAATCCCGCACCTCCTCCTAACTTCCAAACTACGAATTCTCTGCATTATATTCACACCACACACTGCCTCCAGCCTTCTCCTCGCTGCAACATTCATCACCCATGCTTCACACCCATATAAGAGCGTTGGTAAAACTATACTCTCATACATTCCCCTCTTTGCCTCCAAGGACAAAGTTCTTTGTCTCCACAGATTCCTAAGTGCACCACTCACCTTTTCCCCTCATCAATTCTATGATTCACTTCATCTTTCATAGACCCATCCGCTGACACGTCCACTCCCAAATATCTGAATACATTCACCTCCTCCATACTCTCTCCCTCCAATCTGATATCCAATCTTTCATCACCTAATCTTTTTGTTATCCTCATAACCTTACTCTTTCCTGTATTCACCTTTAATTCTCTTCTTTTGCACACCCTACCAAATTCATCAACCAATCTCTGCAACTTCTCTTCAGAATCTCCCAAGAGCACAGTGTCATCAGCAAAGAGCAACTGTGACAACTCCCACTTTGTGTGTGATTCTTTATCTTTTAACTCCACGCCTCTTGCCAAGACCCTCGCATTCACTTCTCTTACAACCCCATCTATAAATATATTAAACAACCACGGTGACATCACACATCCTTGTCTAAGGCCTACTTTTACTGGGAAATAATTTCCCTCTTTCCTACATACTCTAACTTGAGCCTCACTATCCTCGTGAAAACTCTTCACTGCTTTCAGTAACCTACCTCCTACACCATACACCTGCAACATCTGCCACATTGCTCCCCTATCCACCCTGTCATACGCCTTTTCCAAATCCATAAATGCCACAAAGACCTCTTTAGCCTTATCTAAATACTGTTCACTTATATGTTTCACTGTAAACACCTCGTCCACACACCCCCTACCTTTCCTAAAGCCTCCTTGTTAATCTGCTATCCTATTCTCCGTCTTACTCTTAATTCTTTCAATAATAACTCTACCATACACTTTGCCAGCTCTCTCTCTCTCTCACTCTCTCTCTCTCTCTCTCTCTCTCTCTCTCTCTCTCTCTCTATATATATATATATATATATATATATATATATATATATATATATATATATGAATATATATATATATATATATATAATATATATATATATATATATATATATATATATATATATATATATATATATATATATATATATATATATATATTTATATATATATATATATATATATATATATTTATATATATATATATATATATATATATATATATATATATATATATATATATATATATATATATATATATATTTATTCTTTCTTCTTTCTTTCAACATACCAGCCGTATCCCACCGAGGCGGGGTGGCCCAAAAGAAAAAACTAAAGTTTCTCTTTTTAAATTTAGTAATATATACAGGAGAAGGGGTTACTAGCCCCTTGCTCCCGGCATTTTAGTCGCCTCTTACAACACGCATGGCTTACGGAGGAAGAATTCTGTTCCACTTCCCCATGGAGGTAAGAGGAAATAAACAAGAACAAGAACTAGAAAGAAAACAGAAGAAAACCCAGAGGGGTGTGTGTGTGTATATATATGCTTGTACATGTATGTGTAGTGTGACCTAAATGCAAGTAGAAGTAGCAAGACATACCTGAAATCTTGCATGTTTATGAGACAGACAAAAGACACCAGCAATCCTACCATCATGTAAAACAATTACAGGCTTTCGTTGTACACTCACCTAGCAGGACGGTAGTACCTCCCTGGGTGGTTGCTGTTTACCAACCTACTACCTAGAATATATATATATATATATATATATATATATATATATATATATATATATATATATATACATATATATATATATATATATATATATATATATATATATATATATATATATATGTATATATATATATATATATATATATATATATATATATATATATATATATATATATATATATATATATATATATATATATTTATGTATGTATATGTATATATATATATACATATATATATATGCAATAAGATCACAGTAAACAGGTGATTTCAAAATATGCAAAACAACCACTTTGAAAGAATAGAGAAATTCCTTGATAATGGTTCCTTGATAATGTGAGTAGTCACGAAAGCGCTTGGAATTTCTCTATTCTTTCAGAGTGGTTGTTTTGCACATATATATATATGCCATGCGCTGGCGCTGGCAAGACGTGTGGCGGGCTAGCTGCGGGATTTTCAATTATAAGTCCGGATCAACGAGGCTGACCAGGTTAAGACTCAACAGGACTTATTGTGAATACTCTGGGAAGATTCCAGTGAAGCGAGAAGACATTTCAAAGCACCGTTTCAAGGTAAATTGTGGAAATGCTGTGCAGTTTGTGAATGTTGGCGAGTGGTGGTGGTAGTGAGGAAGACGGCCAGTGGAGGTGTGGGGGAGTACAAGGCCTACACTGTTTATGAGTACCGGGCAAGATTATCGTACATACAAACCTCGAAAAGCTCTTATAAAAACATGTATATCCAGCACCATGCACCATGCTTCTAGTTAACGTGGAAATGTTTGTGTCGATGCATGGACTTTTTAAAGGCTTATGTTATGGAAAAACAATGTGAAATTAATGTTAACGAGGGAGTGACCAGTCAGTGCATCCACCCCCACGTCACGGGGGTGGGTGGAAGAGGTGGGATGTGTAACTAGATGGTGAGTGAACACATTGGTTCAGCAGTGCCCATACCCACATTGTTCATAGTGTACATGGGAAACAAATAAAGTTATGTGTAGTGTAAGACAGTGTGAACAATATATAGTGTGCAAGTCCATGTGTATTGTACTCCCCGGGATAACCCCACTCAACCTGCGCCTCCCCCACCTAATTCCCAAGGGAAGTTTTCCCCTTCCCCTCCCGGCCCCTCAAACTCCACCAGGCCACCACGGTCAAGTTCACTACCTCCCACGCACCATACCCACCCAGCATGTCATATTCCACTCCTATTGTCTAGTCTAGCAGATGGATGCCAACCAGGAGGAAGCAAGCAGCCAGGGAAATGGCACGGCTGGCAATACTAGGAGAGGCAAGTGTCGGTCATGCTTACAGCTTCGTTGTCTCAACTCTAATGGTTTCCTCCGCAAACACGGTAGTTGCCCTGGTTCAGGATGTCCTCCTGTGGAAAGTGATGATCCAGAGCCACCTCAGGCACCTGAACCCACTCCAACAGATTTTATCTCATCAGACAATCTCTTGGAAGCAATCAAAGCAACAGGTACGAGGACACTCACACATATTCCCAAAGCAGCCCGTCCACACGCAGCTGGGAAACTTACAGACCTCCTGAAAAAAGTAAACGATGGTTCCACTATCTTAAATGCTCCACCAACCATCAAGGCATGGCACAACCTGCTACTTTTTGGCAATGTCTGCTTAGCTGTGCCGGAAAGAAGGGGAAAGAGGCTAGCCTCAATGATAATTAAATCCTTAAGAGATTTTCCTAGAGTTGATAACCTCATTCACCTTCCCCGTCAACACAAAAAAGGGAGAGGCAGAACCCCCACTCACTCTACTGACAGTGAAAAAGTCAGAGTCCAGGTGAGCAAGAAAATTGAAGAGGGCAACACAGTGGGGGCAATCAGAATTATTACCAGTGAAGATACAGTTGCTCCCAGGGATGCTGACACGGCTGAAGCACTTAGAGGAAAGCACCCTGCCAGGGAAACCAGTGGCACCAACAGTTCCAACACCTCTGTCCCCACTATGGAACCATTGATTGTGGAAGACTCAGACATTTACAAAGCAATAATGTCGTTCTCATCTGGCTCTGCTGGGGGTTACACTGGAATAAGGCCACAGCATTTAAAGGAAATGGTTAATCCAGTTATTGGGGAAATTGCAGAGACACTGCTTTCAGAGATCACAAGGTTCGTCAACAATTCCTTGGCTGGTCTGATTCCTGATGAAATTAGACCTTTCTTTTTTGGTGCAACACTTTGTGCACTTAAAAAGAAGGATGGAGGAATTCGGCCAATTGCAGTAGGCAACACGTTACGCCGCCTCGTATCCAAAGCTGCTGTCCGAAGTATTCGTGCACAGGCAGCCTTGATGCTTCAACCAAACCAGCTTGGCTTTGGGGTCTCTCAAGGAAGTGAAGCAGCGGTTCATGCAACAAGGGCATATATCAACAACCTGCCTGAGGACAATGCAGTGGTAAAATTAGATTTCAAGAATGCGTTCAATCTCCTGAAAAGAGACGTGGTATTAGCAGCAGTACAAGAACATTTCCCTGGTCTCTTCCCTTTTGTTTCAGCTGGGTATAGCAAGGAATCAATGCTTCTCTTTGGAGAGCATGAAATCACATCATCGGAGGGTGTCCAACAAGGAGATCCTCTTGCACCATTTCTCTTCTGTATTGCAGTTAGGGAAATCACAGTCAGACTGACCAGCGAGCTAAACATCTGGTTCCTAGATGATGGCACACTAGCAGGTACAAAGGAGTCCCTCCTACATGACCTTACACAGGTAATGACACGGGGACAGGAAATGGGTCTCATCCTGAATCCATCCAAATGTGAAATCATCTCAGTCAGTCAACAAGTGATAAATGCAGTGAGATCAAAACTACCAGGAGCAGCAGTCATTGCCCCCACAAATAGTGTCTTGCTAGGAGCACCTCTGGGAAGCAATGCCATTGACACAATTCTCAGGAAGAAATTGGAAGAGTTAAGGAGAATGGAACAACGAATAGGCAATCTGGACACCCACGATGCCTTGTACCTTCTCACAAAGTGCTTGAGTCTGCCCAGGTTGACATATTTCCTAAGATGTGCACCTTCATATGATAACCCTATACTGCACGAATATGACAGTATTCTGAGGCAGATTTTTACGAAAGTACTTAACCTTACTCTAGAAGACGGGCAGTGGAACCAAGCTACACTTCCAGTCAGACTAGGAGGCATTGGTGTCCGCAAGTCATCACAGATTGCGTTACCTGCTTTTCTGTCCTCGTGTATTGCATCCAGAGAGCTTGTAGCAGCGATTCTCCCTGAACATCTTAGGGACAAGATTGGAGCCCAGGACCAAAAATTCATTGACGGAGCAATGATCTGGGATAATCTAACGGGCTCAGAAACCAGACCTGCTCCCCCCAACAACTACAAACAATCGCACTGGGATGGTCCAATAGTGGAAAATATAGCCTCAACGATGCTTCAGAGTGTGGCAGGGAAGGATAGAGCCCGCCTCCTGGCAGTGAGAGCCCCTCATGCTGGGGACTTTCTGTTGGCTGTTCCCAACTCCAGCCTTGGCACACGCCTCGACCCACAGACCATCCGCATCGGTGTTGCCCTTCGACTTGCCGCCCCTATTCTCGCCGAACACAGGTGTATTTGTGGCAGTGAAGCAGCAGACCGATTCGGGTACCATGGTCTTGTGTGCCGTAAATCCGAGGGAAAGATTGCAAGACATGAGGAGGTTAATAACATTATCAAGAGGAGCCTCACAACAGCTGGATGCCCAGCAGTAAGGGAGCCACCCCAACTATGCAGATCTGATGGCAGCCAGAAGCGTTCAGATGGTATCACCCTTCAAGCCTGGACAGATGGGAAGCAGGTGGTGTGGGACTATACATGTGCATCTACCTTGGCTGATACCTATCTCCAATACACCAGGGAGGAAGGAGGGGCAGCTGCCAGCTTTAGGGAGTCCCAAAAGTCTAGAAAATATGGAGAACTTGCCCATCATTATATGTTTGTTCCCATAGGCTCAGAGACCCTTGGCTCATGGGGAAAGAGTGCATCTAATTTCCTTAAGGAGTTGGGAAAAAGACTCATCAGGGTAACTAGGGATCCCAGGGCAGCTAGTTTTCTGTTCCAGCGGCTCAGTGCGGCTGTTCAAAGGGGTAATGCATGCTGCATTTTGGGCACACGCCCCAGCTCTGAGGAGCTGGATGAGATTTTCGCCTTATAATCGGTGATACACACGTAACAACATGTACCGTATATGCCACCTTTATATCAACAATGTATCTCTTAAATCTTCTGTGCCATATTATGTAATAAAATATTCCTATTGGTAAAAAAAAAAAAAAAAATAGTTCAAAAGATGGGGTGGTAGGGGAAGTGGAATATTCAAATGGCTTCAGGAAGAAATCCAAATATTCTTCCTTGAAGCCTTTTTATCCACTTCTCCGAGGCTATGGGTCCCACAATTTACACCAGAGGTGGACCCCATTATATATATATATATTATATATATATATATATATATATATATATATATATATATATATATATATATATATATATATATATATATGTGTATATATATATATATATTTATATATATATATACATTTATATATATATATATATATATATATATATATATATATATATATATATACGTGTAGCATGCGCTACACGTTTGATCCAAGGCAGCCAGCTTTCAGGGTGAAGGTTTACAGCTTTTCATCTCATCCCTTGCACCATTTCTCTTCTGTATAGCAGTTAGGGAAATCACAGTCAGACTGACCAGCGAGCTAAACATCTGGTTCCTAGATGATGGCACACTAGCAGGTACAAAGGAGTCCCTCCTACATGACCTTACACAAGTAATGACACGGGGACAGGAAATGGGTCTCATCCTGAATCCATCCAAATGTGAAATCATCTCAGTCAGTCAACAAGTGATAAATGCAGTGAGATCAAAACTACCAGGAGCAGCAGTCATTGCCCCCACAAATAGTGTTTTGCTAGGAGCACCTCTGGGAAGCAATGCCATTGACACAATTCTCAGGAAGAAATTGGAAGAGTTAAGGAGAATGGAACAACGAATAGGCAATCTGGACACCCACGATGCCTTGTACCTTCTCACAAAGTGCTTGAGTCTGCCCAGGTTGACATATTTCCTAAGATGTGCACCTTCATATGATAACCCTATACTGCACGAATATGACAGTATTCTGAGGCAGATTTTTACGAAAGTACTTAACCTTACTCTAGAAGATGGGCAGTGGAACCAAGCTACACTTCCAGTCAGACTAGGAGGCATTGGTATCCGCAAGTCATCACAGATTGCGTTACCTGCTTTTCTGTCCTCGTGTATCGCATCCAGAGAGCTTGTAGCAGCGATTCTCCCTGAACATCTTAGGGACAAGATTGGAGTCCAGGACCAAAAATTCATTGACGGAGCAATGATCTGGGATAATCTAACGGGCTCTGAAACCAGACTTGCTCCCCCAACAACTACAATTGCACTGGGATGGTCCAATAGTGGAAAATATAGCCTCAACAATGTTCCAGAGTGTGTTAGGGAAGGATAGAGCCCGCCTCCTGGCAGTGAGAGCCCCTCACTCTGGGGACTTTCTGTTGGCTGTTCCCAACTCCAGTCTTGGCACACGCCTCGACTCGCAGACCATCCGCATCAGTGTTGCCCTTCGACTTGCCGCCCCTATTCTCGCTGAACACAGGTGTATTTGTGGCAGTGAAGCAGCAGACCGATTCGGGTACCATGGTCTTGTGTGCCGTAAATCCGAGGGAAAGATTGCAAGACATGAGGAGGTTAATAACATTATCAAGAGGAGCCTCACAACAACTGGATGCCCAGCAGTAAGGGAGCCACCCCAACTATGCAGATCTGATGGCAGCCAGAAGTGTCCAGATGGTATCACCCTACAAGCCTGGACAGATGGGAAGCAGATGGTGTGGGACTATACATGTGCATCTACCTTGGCTGATACCTATCTCCAATACACCAGGGAGGAAGGAGGGGCAGCTGCCAGCTTCAGGGAGTCCCAAAAGTCTAGA
>NC_091306.1:52520518-52538076 GCF_038502225.1 Cherax quadricarinatus
TTGCCTCCCTGTCAGGTATTCCCTGATCCATTGCAGTGCCCTCCCTGTTATATGCGCCTGATCCTCCAGCCTCTGCACTAATCTCTTGTGAGGAACTGTATCAAAGGACTTCCTGCAGTCCAGGAAAACGCAATTAACCCACCCCTCTCTCTCGTGTCTTACTTTTGTTACCTTGTCATAAAACACCAGAAGGTTTGTGACACGGGATTTGCCTTCCATGAACCCATGCTGGTTTTCATTTATAATCTTGTTATATTCCAGGTGTTCCACCACTCTCCTCCTGATAATCTTCTTCATGACTTTGCATACTATACAAATCAGAGACACATGTCTGTAGTTTAGCGCCTCGTTTCTGTTTCCTTTCTTAAATATGGGGACTACATTTGCTGTCTTCCATTTCTCAGGTAGTTGCCCAGTTTCAAGGGATGTGTTGAAGATTGTGGTTAGGGGCACACACAGCATCTCTGCTCCTTCTCTAAGGACCCACGGGGAGATGTTGTCCGGTCCCATCGCCTTTGAGGTATCAAGATCACTTAACAGCTTCTGCACCTAATCTTTGGTTGTTCGTATGTCATCCAACACTTGTTGGTATATTCCCTCTTGATGTTCCCTTCTGTGCTGTCTTCCTAGAGCCCTTCCTGTCTTTACTGTAAAAACTTCCTTAAATCTCCTGTTTAGCTCTTCACATACCTCCTGAGCATTTCTTGTGAGTTCTCCACCTTCTGTCCTCAGTCTGATCACCTGGTCTTTGACTGTAGTCTTCCTCCTGATGTGGCTATACAACAGTTTCGGGTCAGTCTTGACTTTCAATGCTTTGTTATTTTCATGTTGTCCTTGGGCATCCCTCCTTACCTGTGCATACTTGTTCCTGGCTCTGCGACTAATCTCCCTATTTTCATGTGTTCTCTGCCTTCTGTACTTTTTCGATTCTCTATTGTTTTTGCCTCCTTACACTGTCTGGTAAACCAGGGGCTCGTTCTGGTCTTCCCATTGTTTCTGTTGCCCTTCGGAATAAACCTTTCCACTACCTCCTTGCATTTTGTTGCTTCATATTCCATCATTTCATTTACTGGCTTTCCTGCCAGTTCTCTGTCCCACGGAACCTCCTGCAGGAAGTTCCTCAAACCTATATAGTCCCCTCTTTTATAGTCTGGCTTTTCCCATTCAACTCTCTCCACTTGCAACTCTACTATGTATTCAAAGCACAGAACCACGTGGTCACTAGCTCCTAGGGGACTCTCATAAGTGATGTCCTCAATGTCTGAACTCCCCAGGGTGAACACAAGGCCCAATCTTGCTGGTTCATCCTCCCCTCTCACTCCAGTAGTGTCCTTAACATGTTGGTGCATGAGGGTTTTCCAGCACCATATCCAACATCTTGGCTCTCCATATTTCGGGACCCCCATGTGTGTGTGTGTGTGTGTGTGTGTACTCACCTATTTGTGGTTGCAGGGGTCGAGTCCTAGCTCCTGGCCCCGCCTCTTCACCGGTTGCTACTAGGCCCTCTCTCTCTCCGCTCCATGAGCTTTGTCAAACCTCGTCTTAAAACTGTGTATGGTTCCTGCCTCCACTACGTCATTTTCTAGGCTATTCCACTGCCTTACAACTCTATGACTGAAGAAATACTTCCTACTATCTCTCTGACTCATTTGTGTCTTCAACTTCCAATTGTGGCCTCTTGTTTCTGTGTCCCCTCCCTGGAACATCCTGTCCTTGTCCACCTTGTCTATTCCACGCAGTATTTTATATGTCGTTATCATGTCTCCCCTGACCCTCCTGTCCTCCAGTGTCGTCAGGCCGATTTCCCTTAATCTTTCTTCATAGGACATTCCCCTTAGCTCTGGAACTAACCTTGTTGCAAACCTTTGTACTTTCTCTAGTTTCTTGACGTGCTTTATCAAGTGCGGGTTCCAAACAGGTGCTGCATACTCCAGTATGGGCCTGACATACACGGTGTACAGTGTCTTGAATGATTCCTTACTAAGGTATCGGAATGCTGTTCTCAGATTTGCCAGGCGCCCATATGCTGCAGCAGTTATCTGATTGATGTGTGCTTCCGGAGACATGCTCGGTGTTATACTCACCCCAAGATCTTTCTCCTTGAGTGAGGTTTGCAGTCTTTGGCCACCTAGCCTATACTCTGTCTGTGGTCTTCTGTGCCCTTCCCCTATCTTCATGACTTTGCATTTGGCAGGATTAAATTCGAGAAGCCATTTGCTGGACCAGGTGTCCAGTCTGTCCAGGTCTCTTTGAAGTCCTGCCTGGTCCTCATCAGATTTAATTCTCCTCATTAACTTCACATCATCTGCAAACAGGGACACTTCTGAGTCTAACCCTTCCGTCATGTCGTTCACATATACCAAAAATAGCACTGGTCCTAGGACCGACCCCTGTGGGACCCCGCTCGTCACAGGTGCCCACTGTGATACATCATTACGTACCATGACTCGTTGTTGCCTCCCTGTCAGGTATTCTCTGATCCATTGCAGTGCCCTTCCTGTTATATGCGCCTGATGCTCTAGCTTCTGCACTAATCTCTTGTGAGGAACTGTGTCAAAGGCCTTCTTGCAGTCCAAGAAGATGCAATCAACCCACCCCTCTCTCTCTTGTCTTACTTCTGTTATTTCATCATAAAACTCCAGAAGGTTTGTGACACAGGATTTGCCTTCCGTGAATCCGTGCTGGTTGGCATTTATACTCCTGTTCCGTTCCAGGTGCTCCACCACTCTCCTCCTGATAATCTTCTCCATAATTTTGCATACTATACACGTCAATGACACAGGTCTATAGTTTAGTGCCTCTTTTCTGTCTCCTTTTTTGAAAATGGGAACTACATTTGCCGTCTTCCATACCTCAGGTAGTTGCCCAGTTTCCAGGGATGTGTTGAAGATTGTGGTAAGTGGTATGCACAACATATCCGCTCCCTCTCTAAGGACCCACGGAGAGATGTTGTCCGGTCCCATTGCCTTTGAGGTATCGATGTCCCTTAGCAGTTTCTTCACCTCCTCCTCATCTGTATGTATGTCGTCCAACACTTGTTGGTGTATTCCTTGTTGGTGTCCCCATCTGGTCTGTCCCCCCAGAGTCCTTCCTGTCTCTACTGTAAATACTTCCTTAAATCTCGTGTTGAGCTCCTCACATACCTCTTGATCGTTTCTTGTGAGTTCTCCACCTTCTTTCCTCAGCCTTATCACCTGGTCCTTGACTGTTGTCTTCCTCCTAATGTGGCTATACAGCAGTTTCGGGTCAGATTTGACTTTCGATGCTATGTCGTTTTCATTCTGTCGCTGGGCCTCCCTCCTTATCTGCGCATACTCGTTTCTGGCTCTTCTACTAATCTCCTTGTTTTCCTGGGTCCTATGCGTCCTGTACCTTTTCCATTCTCTGTTGCACTTAGTTTTTGCCTCCCTACACCTTCGGGTAAACCAAGGACTCGTTTTGGTCTTCCTATTATTTCTGATTCCCTTGGGAACAAAACTTTCCTCTGCCTCCTTGCACTTTGTTGCCACATATTCCATCATCTCGTTTACTGATTTTCCTACCATTTCTCTGTCCCACTGAACCTCCTGCAGGAAGTTTCTCATACCTGTGTAGTCCCCCCTTTTATAGTTTGGCCTGTCCCCTTCAGTTCCTGTTACCTTCTCCACTTGTAACTCTACTATATAGTCAAAACTCAGAACCACATGATCGCTAGCTCCAAGGGGCCTCTCGTAAGTGATGTCCTCAATGTCTGAACTGCTCAGGATGAACACAAGATCCAGTCTTGCTGGCTCATCCTCCCCTCTCTCTCTGGTTGTGTCCCTGACATGTTGATGCATGAGGTTTTCAAGTACCACATCCATCATCTTGGCTCTCCATGTTTCGGGACCCCCATGTGGCTCCAGGTTTTCCCAGTCGATCTCCCTGTGGTTGAAATCGCCCATTACCAGTAACTTTGCTCTGCTCGAGTGAGCTCTTCTTGCCACCTCAGCCAGTGTGTCCACCATCACCCTGTTGTTTTCTTCGTACTCCTCTCTTGTCCTCCTGCAGTTCTGTGGTGGGTTATACATCACTCCAATGACTACTTTATGTTCTCCAGACTGAATTGTACCTACAATGTAGTCTCTTTCTCCAATCATGTCCATGCCTTCCATTTCCTCAAATCCCCATTGGTGTTTTATGAGCAGTGCAACCCCTCCTCCCCCTCTACTCCTTCTATCTTTCCTCAGGATCTGATATCCTGTTGGGAAGATTGTGTCTGTTATTGTCTCAGCGAGTTTTGTTTCTGTGACTGCTATGATGTCTGGGGATTTTTCACTGATTCTTTCATTCCACTCCTCATGTTTATTCGTTATTCCATCCGCGTTTGTGTATCAAACCTTTAGTTTCTTTTCTATCATTGTGGTTATGCAAGTATATTGGGGTTGGGGGAGCGAGAGCCTTGGTGGGGGCCTATATGGGGCTGTGGTGTAGGTGGGGTTTGTGTTGATGGGGGTGGGGTCAGAATGCCCATAAGGGACAGCTGTTGGGGTGAGGTTTGTGATATGGGGGTTGGTGGCAGAGGGAACAGTGAGTGGGTTGTAGTATAGGTTGCTCAGTTGCGTTGGGAATGTCGCGGGTGGAGTCTTTTGGTGGGAGATTCTGTGGGGTGTGTTTGCCCTTCCTCCTGTGTCTGGGTCCTGCTCATTTTCATTGCTTCTCGTTCCTCCTTGCGTCTCTGTACCCTCTCTTTCAGTGTAGTCCTTTCTTCTTGTGTTCTGTCGCGGTCGAGGTATACTCTCTGGTACCCCTCTTTGTCCCTCAGTCTTGCTTTCTCTTGCAGAATCCTGGTTCGAACTGATTCTTCCTTGAAAGTTACTCTGACAGGCCGTATCCTTCCACTCGCAAACCACCCAATTCTCTGAAAATTTGTCACCTGGGTCATATTGCCCTCCCCTATTGTTTTCATGATGCCTTCAATCATTTTTTTCTCCTCCTGTTTTATTTCTTCAAAGTTGGCCCCCTTGGCTTCTTGGAGCCCGTACACAAAAACTGACCTCGCCCTTTCCTCCTCCCACTGAGTCTCCATCTGCTTCCTCTGAGGCATTTTGTTTCCTTCCATTGACATGTTCTTGCCTTCAGTCCCTGTCATATCTGAAACTTCTATTCTCAGTGAACTGTCTTTCCTGACCAGCTGTCCCTTGCTACTGCAGTTGGCTGTTAGAATCTCTGCATATAACAAACCTTCATTGTCTTCAGACCTGTCGCTTGATCTTAGTGTGCTCATCGTCTTTTCCCTGGCCCCACGTGGGTCTGATAGGGCCTTCGTGTACGGCATGTCTCCGTTGTTGCTTACCATCCCCTTGTCTGCGCCTGACTTTGAATTTCCTTCATTGTCTTCGGACCTGTCGTTTGATCTCAGTGTGCTCATCGTCTTTTCCCTGGCCCCACGTGGGTCTGATAGGGCCTTCGTGTACGGCATGTCTCCGTTGTTGCTTACCATCCCCTTGTCTGTGCCTGACTTTGAATTTCCTGATGTCACATCTGAATTGTCATTTGTCTCTCTAATCTGTTTCAGGCTTTGCAGTTTCTCTTCTAAGCACTGTATCCTAGCTTCTGCTGCTAAGACCTGTACTTCCCACTTCCTGCACTCTTCAGCTATCCGCTCCTCCATTTTCTTACCAAGCTCTACTATCTTCCTTCCCCACTCTTCCTCCCTTTTTTGGAGCTCTAACTCCCAGTCTTTCCTCCCTGGTTCGTCTACCAGATCTCTGGTTTTCCGTCCTCTAAGGCCACCCATATTTTTTTTTTTTTTTTTTTTTTTTCTTTTCTTTTTATTACCACAGACAGAAGGCTAGAGGAGGGAGGGGGTGTGGGGGGAGAGAGAAAGGGTAGAAAGAGGGAGAGAGAGGAGAGAGAAAGGGTAGAAAGAGGGAGAGAGAGGAGAGAGTATGGGGGTGAGGGATAAGACCAAGGGGGAGAGAGAGAAATGTGTGTGTGTGTGTGTGTGTGTGTGTGTGTGTGTATGTGTGTATGTATGTGTGTCTGTGTTTGTGTGTATTTATGTGTGTGTGTGTGTACTCACCTAGTTGTACTCACCTAGTTGAGGTTGCGGGGGTCGAGTCCGAGCTCCTGGCCCCCACCTCTTCACTAATCGCTACTAGGGTCACTCTCCCTGAGCCGTGAGCTTTATCATACCTCTGCTTAAAGCTATGTATGGATCCTGCCTCCACTACATCGCTTCCCAAACTATTCCACTTACTGACTACTCTGTGGCTGAAGAAATACTTCCTAACATCCCTATGATTCACCTGTGTCTTCAACTTCCAACTGTGTCCCCTTGTTACTGTGTCCAATCACTAGAACATCCTGTCTTTGTCCACCTTGTCAATTCCTCTCAGTATTTTGTATGTCGTTATCATGTCCCCCCTATCTCTCCTGTCCTCCAGTGTCGTCAGGTTGATTTCCCTTAACCTCTCCTCGTAGGACATACCTCTTAGCTCTGGGACTAGTCTTGTTGCAAACCTTTGCACTTTCTCTAGTTTCTTTACGTGCTTGGCTAGGTGTGGGTTCCAAACTGGTGCCGCATACTCCAATATGGGCCTAACGTATACGGTGTACAGGGTCCTGAACGATTCCTTATTAAGATGTCGGAATGCTGTTTTGAGGTTTGCTAGGCGCCCATATGCTGCAGCAGTTATTTGGTTGATGTGCGCTTCAGGAGATGTGCCTGGTGTTATACTCACCCCAAGATCTTTTTCCTTAAGTGAGGTTTGTAGTCTCTGGCCCCCTAGACTGAACTCCGTCTGCGGTCTTCTTTGCCCTTCCCCAATCTTCATGACTTTGCACTTGGTGGGATTGAACTCTAGGAGCCAATTGCTGGACCAGGTCTGCAGCCTGTCCAGATCCCTTTGTAGTTCTGCCTGGTCTTCGATCGAATGAATTCTTCTCATCAACTTCACGTCATCTGCAACCAGGGACACTTCGGAGTCTACTCCTTCCGTCATGTCGTTCACAAATACCAGAAACAGCACTGGTCCTAGGACTGGCCCCTGTAGGACCCCGCTGGTCACTGGCGCCCACTCGTACACCTCGCCACAAACCATGACTCGCTGCTGTCTTCCTGACTAGTATTCCCTGATACATTGTGGTGCCTTCCCTGTTATTCCTGCTTGGTCCTCCTCTTTTTGCACTAATCTCTTGTGTGGAACTGTGTTAAACGCCTTCTTGCAGTCCTAGAAAATGCAATCCACCCACCCCTCTCCCTGTGGTCTTACTGCTGTCACCATGTCATAGAACTCAAGCAGGTTTGTGATACAGGATTTCCTGTCCCTGAAACCATGTTGGCTGCTGTTGATGAGATCATTCCTTTCTAGGTGTTCCACCACTATTCTCTTGATAATCTTCTCCATGACTTTGCATACTATACATATCAGTGACACTGGTCTGTCGTTTAGTGCTTCATGTCTGTCTCCTTTTTTAAAGATTGGAACTACATTTGCTGTCTTCCATGCCTCAGGCAATCTCCCTGCTTCGATAGATGTATTAAATATTGTTGTTAGGGGTACACATAGCGCCGCTGCTCCCTCTCTCAGGACCCATGGAGAGATGTTATCTGGCCCCATTGCCTTTGAGGTATCTAGCTCACTCAGAAGCCTCTTCACTTCTTCCTTGGTTGTGTGTACTGTGTCCAGCACATGGTTGTGTGCCCCACCTCTCCGCCTTTCTGGAACCCCTTCTGTCTAATCTGTGTATACTTCTTTGAATCTCTTGTTGAATTCCTCACATTCTTCACGGTCATTTCTTGTTGTCTCTCCTCCTTATCTTCCTTAGCCTGATTACCTGGTCCTTGACTGTTGTTTTTCTCCTGATATGGCTGTGTAACAGCTTCGGGTCAGATTTGGCAATCGCTGCTATATCGTTTTCATATTGTCGTTGGGCCTTCCTTCTTATCTGTGCATTTTAATTTCTGGCTCTAAGACTGCTCTCCTTATTCTCCTGGGTCCTTTGCCTTCTATATTTCTTCCATTCCCTAGCACAATTGGTTTTGGCCTCCCTGCACCTGTGGGTGAACCATGGGCTCATCCTGGCTTTTTCATTATTCCTGTTACCCTTGGGTACAAACCTCTCCTCAGCCTCCTTGCACATTGTTGTTACATATTCCATCATCTCATTAACTGGCTTCCCTGCCAGTTCTCTGTCCCACTGAATCCCGTTCAGGAACTTCCTCATTCCCGTGTAGGACCCCTTCTTGTAGTTTGGCCTCATTCGCCCTGGCCTTTCTGCTTCCCCTCCACCTGTAGCTCTATTGTATATTAAAAGCTTAAAACCACATGATCGCTGACTCCAAGGGGTCTTTCATATGTGATGTCCTCAATATCTGCACTACTCAAGGTGAATACTAGGTCCAGTCTTGCTGGTTCATCCTCTACTCTCTCTTTTGTAGTGTCCCTTACATGTTGGTACATGACGTTTTCCAGTACTACCTCCATCATCTTATCCCTACATGTATCCTGGCCCCCATGTAGCTCCAAGCTCTCCCAATCGATTTCCTTGTGGTTAAAGTCACCCATGATCAGGAGCTTTGCCCTGCATGCATGAGCTATTCTGGCCACTGCAGCCAATGTGTCAACCATCGCAATATTGCTGTCATCATACTCTTGCCTAGGCCTTCAGAGTGAAGCATTCCTGCTGTGTAATCGCTTTCTTCTTCGCTGTCTCCTCTCTCCAGCTCATCCAAATTCCATCGGTGTTGTGTGTGTGTGTGTGAGTGTGTGTTTGTGTGTGTGTGTGTGTGTGTGTGTGTGTGTGTGTGTGTGTGTGTGTGTGTGTGTGTGTGTATGTATGTGTATCTGTGTTTGTGTGTGTGTGTGTGTGTGTGTGTATATGTGCATGTGTGTGTATGTGTGTGTATGTGTGTTTTTGTGTGTGTGTGTATGTGTTTCAGTGTGTGTGTGTGTGTGTGTATGTGTGTGTGTGTGTGTGTATGTGTGTGTGTGTGTGTGTGTGTGTGTGTGTTTTGTGTGTGTGTGTGTGTGTGTGTGTGTGTGTATGTGTGTGTGTTTTGTGTGTGTGTGTGTGTGTGTGTGTGTGTGTGTGTGTGTGTGTGTGTGTGTGTGTGTGTGTGTGTGTGTGTGTTTTGTGTGTGTGTGTGTGTGTGTGTGTGTGTGTGTGTGTTTTTTGTGTGTGTGTGTGTGTGTGTGTGTGTGTGTGTGTGTATACATGTGTGTGTGTGTGTGTGTGTGTTTTGTGTGTGTTTTGTGTGTGTATGTGTGTGTGTGTGTGTGTGTGTGTGTGTGTGTGTGTGTGTGTGTATGTGTGTGTGTGTGTGTTTTGTGTGTGTGTGTGTGTGTGTGTGTGTGTGTGTGTGTGTGTGTGTGTGTGTGTGTGTGTGTGTGTGTGTGTGTGTGTGTGTGTGTGTGTTTTGTGTGTGTGTGTGCGTGTGTTTTTTTTTAGTTAGAAAATTGCATACATGTGCAGTGTTCTGCTACTTTATTCTGTACGATATTTACACATTGGAAATTAAAGCTAATTTTGTTTCTCTTTAATTTTGCAAAAGGCACAACAGGATTCACACATAGTGTTGAAATCTACCATTAGACATGTCATGGTGTGTGAGTGAGTGGCAGTGTACGGATGTTGCACACAATTATTAAACTGCCCTCATACTCACATTGCATATATAATATTAAAATAGTTATTTTATAGTTCCTAGAAAAACTAAACCCATACAAATGATATGAGGGAGAGAGATTTTTATAACAGTGCTGACGAAGGGAAGCTGTAACTCTGTTTTTTTTAATATGCATGTATATATATATATATATATATATATATATATATATATATATATATATATATATATATATATATATATATATATATATATATATATATACAAACACAGATCTATGGCTGAAGGAGACCCGAACCTACGAACCTTAGGACAAGGTACGCAGTGCTTTACCAATCTACCCACATTGGACAATACCTTGGCATGTAGCATGCGCTACACGTTTGATCCAAGGCAGCCAGCTTTCAGGAAGAAGGCTTACAGCTTTTCATCTCATCCCCTGCATGCTGCCTTGGATCAAAACGTGTAGCGCATGCAACACGCCAAGGTATTGTCCAGTGTGCGTAGATTGGTGAAGCACTGCGTACCTTATCCTAAGGTTCGTAGGCTCGAGTCTCCTTCAGCCAGAGATCAGTGTTTGTGTATATTTCACCTGCTCTCGCGAATTCCTTGCATACATATACATATATATATATATATATATATATATATATATATATATATATATATATATATATATATATATATATATATATATATATATATATATATATATATATATATATATATATATATATATATATATATATATATATATATATATATATATATATATATATATATATATATATATATATATATATATATATATATATATATATATATATATATATATATATATATATATATATATATATATATATATATGATGAATGGTTTTAAAAAACCGACAAGTTGAAGATTGAGACACTTATGCAGCATATGGGAATCTTTATTCAGGAAACGTTTCGCCACACAGTGGCTTCATCAGTCCAATACAAAGAGGAAGGCGTAAGGAGAGGAGGAGTATGAGGTAATCAGTCCCTCAGCCTGGAGTCGATGTGTTCAGTCCATCAATCTTGTAGAATGTACAGCATAGGGCCGTAGACGTGGCTTATATACTGTAGTGAGGTGACTTGAAGCAGACGGAGGCGGGATCATAGTGGTACCATCCACTAGTCGAAGTAGGTCTTTGTCCAAAGGTTGAACAAGCGTTGAAGAATTCTTTGTAAGATCCCATGATGCTGCAGTGTCTGACAGTTGTGATGAATGTTTTGAAAAACCGACAAGTTGAAGATTGAGACACTTATGCAGCATATGGGAATCTTTATTCAGGAAACGTTTCGCCACACAGTGGCTTCATCAGATGAAGCCACTGTGTGGCGAAACGTTTCCTGAATAAAGAGTCCCATATGCTGCATAAGTGTCTCAATCTTCATATATATATATATATATATATATATATATATATATATATATATATATATATATATATATATATATATATATATATATATATATATATATATATATATATATATATATATATATATATATATATATGTCGTGCCGAATAGACAGAACTTGCGATCTTGGCTTAAATAGCAACGCTCATCTTGCCATATAGGACAAATTAAAATTTGTGTATGCAATAATTTCGGCAAAATCATTCTGAACCTAACGAAAAAAATATATTTCACTGTGTTTGTTTAGTATTAAATTATTTTAAACAAATCTAAAACATATTTAGTTGGGTTAGGCTAAAATAAATTGTTCTTGTTATAATCAGGTTAGGTAAGTTTTCTAAGTTCCTTTTGGTGCAAAATTATAAATTTTTACATTAACATTAATTAAAAATATACATCTTTAAACGCATAAGTGAAAATTTTAGGAAAGACTAAATTTTAAATGAGTTCTTGCTAATTGACCAGTTTTACAAATTCGGCACGACATATACATATATATATATATATATATATATATATATATATATATATATATATATATATATATATATATATATATATATATATATATATATATATATATATATATATATATATAAATATATATATATATAAAAAATATAGGGAGGTACCACCTCTAGAACTGTAATAGGGACCCTCATCCTCAGAGAAAAGAATAAACTTGCTTCAGGGAAAACTCAAGATTCTCCCTGAAGCTGTTTGAGAATTTTCTCCTACCACCCCCTATATTATGTATATATATTTTATTTAAAGACAAAATACATTGACAAAACATTCACAAAAATATGATACAAAGTAAAACAACATAGGTAACTCAGAGCTACATCTCGAATACTTCGTCCAGCTCCCCTGCGGTGGGCCGCGTGCCCAGAATGCTGCAGGCATTTCCTCTCTGGATCTCAACACTGAGTCTCTGAAAGAGGAAGCTGGTCGCCCTGTGGTCCTTGGTTTCTATGATGAGCTTTTCACCCAGCTCTTTGAGGAACTTTAGAGCACACTTGCCCCATGCTCCAAGGGTCTCCGACCCTATTGGAATGAAGTTATAGCAAGGGGGAAGGTCTTCATATTTTCGGATCTTCTGGGTCTCCCTGTGGCTGGCAGCTCCACCCCCTTCCACTACAGAGTATGGCAAGTAGGTGTCTGCCAATGTGGCAGCACAGGTGTAGTCCCAGGCAATCTGCTTTCCATCCTTCCAGGGTAGCATAGTGGCTCCATCAGGACGCTTTTGACTTCCATCAGACCTCTGTACTTGGGGTTCCCGTTGAGCTGGGCAACGGGCTGTGGCGAGGCTTCTCTTTATTATGTCATTGATCTCCTCATGTCTGGAATACTTCCCTTCTGCTGTGTGGCACACGAGACCATGGAGTCCGAATTGATCAGCTGTCGCCCGGCCGCAAATACACCTATGTTCGGTGAGGATGGGGGCGGCTAGGCGAAGAGCAACACCAATCCGAATGGCCTGTGGGTCGAGACGGGTGCCCAGGGAGGAATTGGGAACAGCTAACAGGAAATCTCCTGAGTGTGGTGCCTTCACTGCCAGGAGACGAGCTTTGTTCTTTCCTGAAGCATTGGAGAGCATTGTGTTGGCGATTTTTTCCATGATCGGTTTGTCCCAGTGGGACTGTTTGTGCTGTTTGGGAGGAGCTGGTCTACTGGAGGAGTCTGTAAGGGTGTCCCACCGAATTGCTGCTTCAGTAAACCTGGGGTCTTGAGCTCCTACCAAGTCTCTCAAGCGTTCGGGCACTATCTTCTTGACTAATGCACTGGAAGCCAAACACGAAGACAGAAAAGCAGGTAAAGCAACATGCGTTGCTTTACGCACCCCTACACCTCCCAGTCGCACTGGGAGGGTTGCCTGATCCCATTGCTCATCCTCTAGTGACAGGTTCAGTGCCTTCTTAAAAGTTGTTCTCAGGTGTGCATCATATTCATCAAGTGTTGGGTTGTCAAAAGAGGGTGCACACCTCAAGAAGTAAGTGAGTCTTGGCATAGTAAGACACCTTGTGAGGAGATACAGAGCATCATGGGCATCAAGATCGCTTATTCTCTCCTCCATTCTCATAAGGTCATTCAATTTGTCCCTGAGGACAGTATCGATGGCCTGGTGACCCAGCGGTGCCCCCAAGAGGGTACTGTTGGACAGAGTTGTAGTTGAGATTTCCGGGAGGATTCTTCGAACAGCATTGATTATTTCCTGGTTCGCTGTGATGATTTCACACTTAGAGGGATTGAGGATGAGTCCCAAGCCTTCTCCCTGTGTTTTCACCAGTTGTAGGTCCCCCACGAGGGACTCTTCAGTACCTGCCAGAGTGCCGTCATCCAGGTACCAGATATTGAGCTCACTGCGTAGGCTGGAAGTTAGTTCTCTTACTGCCAAGCAGAAGAGAAGTGGAGCAAGTGGGTCACCCTGCTGAACACCTTCTGATGATTGAATTTCATGTTCTCCAAACAAAATAATTGAGGGTTTGCTGTAGCCGGCTGAAATGAAGGGAAAGAGACTGGGGAACCGAACCCGAACAGCTGGCAAAACAGCATCTCTCCTCACCATATTAAAGGCATTTCTAAAATCAAGTTTGACTATGGCCTTGTCTTCTGGTAGGTCCCTGATGTAGGCCCTTGCCGCATGAGCTGCAGCTTCACTGCCTTGAGAGACCCCAAAGCCCAGTTGGTGTGGCTGGAGTAAAGTGGCAGCTTCTAGGCGAATGTTTCTCACTGCTGCTTTGGCAACGAGACGGCGGAGAGTGTTTCCAACTGCAATGGGTCTGATTCCCCCATCCCTCTTCTTCAAAGCACATAGTGAGGCTCCAAAAAAGAAAGATTTAATTTCTTCTGGGATTCGCCCAGCCAGGCAATTGTTGACGAAAGTTGTTAACTCGGTGAGAAGAATTGATGCAGATTCACCGAGTACTGGATTTACCATCTCTTTGAGGTGCTGAGGTCGAATTCCAGTGTAACCTCCTGCAGATCCTGCTGGAAATGACACGATCGCCTTATAGACTTCCGATTCTGGCAAAATTAATTGTTCAGTGATAGGGTCTTCCTCAGGGTTGTCGTTGATGGCTGTGGTGTCCCTGGTTGGATGCTTGTCTCTTAGTGCTTAGGCCGTGGTCTCATCCTTGGGGGCTACAGTGTCGTCACTTGTAATTATTCTTATTGCTCCCACTGTGTTACCTTCCTCAATTTTTTTGCTAACCTGTGCGCAAATTTTCTCGTTCTCAGTGGGACTTTTCTTGGGTCTGCCTCTTTGATTCCTGCGATGATGGGGCAGGGGGACACAGTTATCCGTTCTTGGGTAGTTGCGCACTGCCTTGATAACTGACGTGGTTAGCAGTTTGCCTCGTCTTTCAGGAACTGCAAGACAGACATTGCCGAACAAGAGAAGGTTGCGCCATGCTTGGATGGTGCCTCGGGCTTCTAAGTTAGTGGAACCTCCATTCACCCGCTTAAGAAGGTCTGTGAATTTCCCTGCTGCATATGGGCGAGCTGCTTTAGGGATGTGGGATAGTGTACTGCTAGCAGTGGATTTGAATGCCAACAGAAGGTTATCGCAAGTGACGAGGTTGCCATTGGAATTGTCATCTGCCTGTGGAGGCTGTGGGCTGCTCTCTGCTGGGGGCATATGTGATCCCGCACACCTATACCCTCTACGATCAGTCATCTCCTCCGATCCCTCTACCATCAGTCATATACTCCTATCCCTCTACTATCATTCATTTCCTCCTATCCCTCTACGATCAGTCATCTCGTCCTATCCCTCAACGATCAGTCATCTCCCCCATTCCGACTACGATCGGTCATCTCCTTCCATCTCTCTACGATTAGCCATATCCTCCCATTCCTCTACGATCAGTCATCTCCTCCCATTCTCCTAGGATCAGACATCTCCTCCCATACCTCTACGATCAGTCATCTCCTCTCATTCCTCTACGATCAATCATCACCTCCCATTACACAACGATCCATCATCTCCTCCTATCACTCTACGATCAGTCATCTCCTCCCATCCAGCTACGGTCAGACATCCCATCTCATCTTTCTACGATAAGTCATCTTCTCCCATCCCTCTACGATCAGTCTTCTCCTTCCATCCCTTTACGGTCAGTCATATCCTCCCGTCCCACTACGATCAGTCATCTCCTCCCATCTTTCTACGATCAGCCATTTCCTCCCATCCCTCTACGATCAGTCATCTCCTCCCATCCCTCTACGATCAGTCATCTCCTCCCATCTCTCTACGATCAGTCATCTTCCCCCATCCCTCTACAATCAGTCATCTCCTTCCATCCCTCTTCGATTAGTCATTTCCTCCCATCCCTCTGCGATCAGTCATCTCTTCCCATCCCTCTATGATCAGTCATCTCATCCCATCCCTCTACAGTCAGTCATCTCCTTCCATCCCTCTACGATCAGTCAACTTCTCCCATCCCTCTACGGTCAGTCATCACCTCCCATCCCTCTTCGATCAGTCATCCTCTCCCATCTCTCTACGATCCCTCACCTCCTCCCATCACTCTACTATCAGTCATCTCCTCCCGTCCCTGTATGAAAAGTCGTCTCCTCGCATTCCTGTATGATAAGTCATCTCCTCCCATCCCTCTACAATCAGTCATCCCCTCCTATCCCTCTACGATCAGCCATCTCCTCCCTTCCCCCTACGATCAGTCATCTCCTCCCTTCCCTTTACGTTCATTCATCCCCTTATATCCCCTTACGATAAGTCATCTGTAATAATTCCTCTACGATCAGTCATCCCTTCCCATCCCTCTATGATAAGTCATCTCCTCCCATCCCTTTACTATCAGTCTTCTTCTCCCATCCCTCAACGAACAGTCATCTCCTCCCATCCCTCTACGATCAGTCATCTCCTAACATTCATTTACGATCAGTCATCTCCTCCCATCACTCAACAATTAGTCATCTCCTCCCATCCCTCTACGATCAGTCATTTCCATCCCTCTGCGATGAGTCATTTTCTCCCATCCCTCTATGATCAGTCATCCCTTCCCATCCCTCTACGATCAGTCTTCTCCTCCCATCGCTCTACGATCAGTCATCTCCTCCCTTCCCCCTACAATCAGTCATCTCCTCTCTTCCCTCTACGTTCATTCATCCCCTTATATCACCTTACGATAAGTCATCTTTTATAATTCCTCTACGATCAGTCATCTCCTCCCATCCCTCTACGACCAGTCATCCCCTCCCATCCCTCTACGATAAGTCATCTCCTCCAATCCCTTTACTATCAGTCTTCATCTCCCATCCCTCAACGATCAGTCATCTCCTCACATCCCTCTACGATCAGTCATCCCCTCCCATCCCTCTACGATCAGTCATCTCCTAACATCCATTTACGATCAGTCATCTCCTCCCATCCCTCAACAATCAGTCATCTCCTCCCATCCCTCTACGATCAGTAATTTCCTCCCATCCCTCTACGATCAGTCATTTCCATCCCTCTACGATGAGTCATTTTCTCCCATCCCTCTATGATCAGTCTTCTCTTCCCATCGCCATACGATCAGTCATCTCCTCCCATCCCTCTACGATCAGTCATTCCTTCCCACCCCTCTACGATCAGTCATATCCTTTCATCCCTCTTCGGTCATTCATCTCCTCCCGTCCCACTACGATCAGTCATCTCCTCCCATCTTTCTACGATCAGCCATCTCCTCCCATCCCTCTTCGATCAGCCATTTCTTCCAATCCCTCTACGATCAGTCATCTCCTCCCATCCCTCTACGATCAGTCATCTCCTCCAATCCCTCTACGATCAGTCATCTTCTCCCATCCCTCTACGATCAGTCATCTCCACCCATCCCTCTTCGATTAGTCATTTCCTTCCATCCATCTACGATCAGTCATCTCTTCCCATCCCTTTACGATCAGTCACCTCATCCCATCCCTCTACAATCAGTCATCTCCTTAAATCCCTCTACGATCAGTCAACTTCTACCATCCCTCTACGGTCAGTCATCTCCTCCCGTCCCTCTACGATCAGCCATCCTCTCCCATCTCTCTACGATCAGTCATCTCCTCCCATCCCTCTACGATCAGTCATCTCCTCCCGTCCCTGTATGAAAAGTCGTCTCCTCGCATTCCTGTATGATCAGTCATCTCCTCCCATCCCTCTACAATCAGTCATCCCCTCATATCCCTCTACGATCAGCCATCTCCTCCCTTCCCCCTACGATCAGTCATCTCCTCCCTTCCCTTTACGTTCATTCATCCCCTTATATCCCCTTACGATAAGTCATCTGTAATAATTCCTCTACGATCAGTCATCTCCTCCCATCCCTCTACAATCAGTCATCCCTTCCCATCCCTCTATGATAAGTCATCTCCTCCCATCCCTTTACTATCAGTCTTCTTCTCCCATCCCTCAACGAACAGTCATCTCCTCCCATCCCTCTACGATCAGTCATCTCCTAACATTCATTTACGATCAGTCATCTCCTCCCATCACTCAACAATTAGTCATCTCCTCCCATCCCTCTACGATC